>NC_037678.1:16593733-16831178 GCF_003255815.1 Theropithecus gelada
TTTGTTTTTTTGAGACGGAGTCTTGCTCTGTCGCCCAGGCTGGAGTACAGTGGCCGGATCTCAGCTCACTGCAAGCTCTGCCTCCCAGGTTCACGCCATTCTCCTGCCTCAGCCTCCCGAGTAGCTGGGACTACAGGCGCCCGCCACCTCGCCCGGCTAGTTTTTTGTATTTTTTAGTAGAGACGGGGTTTCACCGTGTTCGCCAGGATGGTCTCGATCTCCTGACCTCATGATCCGCCCGTCTCGGCCTCCCAAAGTGCTGGGATTACAGGCTTGAGCCACCGCACCCGGCCTATTTATATTGTTATTTTATGTATTGCAGTAATGTTTCATAATTTTAGTGATTATATCTTGACTTGTATTAAATTTAGTTTTAAGTTTTTTGTGTTTTGAAAGCAATTATACATGGAATTTTAAAATTCCATTTTCCAATTGTTTGCTGCTAATATACAAAAATAGCTCCTTTTTATATTAACATTCTGTACAACCTTATCAAATGTATTTATTAGTTTTAGTAGTTGTTTTGTGGATTCCTTGGACTTTTCTATGTAAATTACCATGACATCTACAAATAGAGACAATTTTGCTTCTTTCTTTCTGGTCTTTATGCCTTTTATTTCCTTATCTTGCCTTATTGTAAAGGCTAAGACATCCAGTACAATATAAATAGAATGATAACAGTGGATATCCTTGTCTTAATCTTAGAGGGAATGAGTCAATATTTTACTATTAATTATGATGTTAGATACATAAGTTCTTTATAATGTCCTCCAGGCGTGGTGGCGGGTACCTGTAGTCCCAGCTACTCAGGAGGCTGAGGCAAGAGAATGGCGTGAACCTGGAAGGTGGAGCTTGCTGTGAGCTGAGATTGTGCCACTGCACTCCAGCCTGGGCGACACAGCGAGACTCTGTCTCAAAAAATAAATACATAAATACATAAATAAAATGTCCTCTAACAGATTGAGGAAGTTTCCTTCTGTTCCTAGTTTGTAGAGAGATTTTTATCATGACTAGGCATTGACTTATGTTAAATGTGTTTTTGCATCTGTTGAAATAATCATATGGTATCTTAGTCCATTGGTACTGCTGTAACAATGTACTACACACTGAATAATTTGTAAATAATTGAAATTGATTTTTTATGGTTTTGAAGGCTGGGAAGTCCAAGATCAAGGCACCAGCAGAAAATGTGGTACTTATAAACAATGGAGTACTATTCAGCCATAAAAAGAATGAAATTCAGTAATCTGCAACAACATGGATGGAACTGGAGGTCATTAGGTTAATTGAAATAAGCCAGGCACAGAAAAACAAACATCACATGTTATCACTTATTTGTGGGATCTAAAGATCAAAACAATTAAACCCGTGAAGAAGAGAATAGAAGAATGGTTACCAGAGGCTGGGAAGGGGAGTGGGGTGGGTGAGGGGGAGGTAGGTATGGATAATGGGTACAAAAATAGAGTGAAAAAATAAGGCCTAGTATGTGATAGCACAACAGGGTGATTACAAGCAGTAATAATTTAATTGTACATTTTAAAATAAAAGATTATAAATCGATTGTTTGTAATACAAAGGATAAATGCTTGAAGGAACGGATACCCAATCTTCCAAGAGGTAATTATCACACATTGCATACCTGTATCAAAACATCTCAGGTATTGCATAAATGTATATACCTATTTTGTACCCACAAAAATTAAAGAGAAAGACACCAGCAGGACTGGTGTCTATTGAGGGCTGCTCTCTGCTGCTGAGATGGCGCCGTATTACTACATCCTCTGGACAGGAGGAACTGTGTCCTCCCATGATGGAAGGGACAGAAGGGCAAGAGAACTCTCTCTCTTCAACCTTAAGCCCTTTTATAAGGGTACTAATTCCATTCATGAGGGTAGAGCCTCCCAAAGGCCATACCTCCTAATACTGCTGCATTGGGAATTAAGTCTCAACATGAATTTTGGAGGGGACATCGTTATTCAAACTATGGCATATGGCTTTTTAAATTTAGTCTGTTAATATATGAACTACGCCGAATCTTTAAACACAGATACATTTTTAAAAGTCATAGAATAAATGCAATAAGGAAAACAAACAAGTTAAAGGGAGTAAGAGTAATGAGATGCACTGTTTCAAACAGCGTGGGCAAGGAAGGTCTCTCTGAAGAGAAGACATTTGAGTAGAGACCGAAATAAAGTGAGAGAGCAAGCTATGCAAAAGCATGAAGGAAAGAGCATTCTAGAAACCAAATGGTAGAAGACGGGTTTGAAGAGATAACCAGGGGCTGATTATACAAGCCCTTGGGGGCCATGAGACAGAGTTGGGGATTTTATCTTGAGTGTCATGGGAAGTCATGAATAGGTTGTAAGCAACAGAGCTCCATGAACTGATTTATAGTTTTAAAAGAACATTCCACTTATTATGTGGAGAATTGGATGGTAGCAAAAGCAGATGAGAAAATTAACCAATAGACTATTTTATTATGCCACAGGGATTATAGCATGGTATATGCTATAATTAGAAAAGTAACAGATGAACTAGTCAAAGGTGATCTATATGGGATCAATTTTGAAAGCTGAGTCAATAGACTTTGCTATTGCATTGGACCTGGGTTAAGGAAAAGTGAGAATGCAAGATCTCCTTGGGTTTGGAGCCTGAACAACTGGATATATGATGGTGCCATTTACTGAGGAGGGAGAAGAGGATTGGAATAAAGAACCAAGATATGTGCTTTTGGAATTTAGACACTCACCTATTTGGGTGAATCCAAAATAGCCTGGGTGCGGTGACTCATGTTTGTAATCCCAGCACTTTGGGAGGCCAAGGCGGGCAGATCACGAGGTTAAGAGTTCGAGACCAGCCTGGCCAACACAGTGAAACCCAGACACTACTAAAAAATACAAAAAAATTAGTCAGGTGTGGTGGCACACGCCTGTAATCCCAGCCACTCAGGAGGGTGAGGCAGGAGAATCACTTGAACCCGGGAGGCGGAGGTTGCAGTGAGCCAAGATCGTGCCCCTGCACTCCAGCCCAGGCAACAGTGTGAGACTCCATCCCCCACCCCCGCCAAAAAAGAAAAAGATAACAATCCAAAATAGATGGCTGAGTATACAATTCTGGAGCTCAGAGAAGAAATGAGAGTATAAAAATAATTGGAGAGTCATAAATGTAATCCCACGGGGCTAAGTGAGTTCACAGAGGAAATGAAAGTAAATAAAATTGTGCACTAGGAAATTCCAATGCATAAACAGTCAGGAAGCAGAGGAGAGACCAGCTAAGGAAGTTGAGATGGAGCAGCCAGTGGAAGAAGAGGAAGATTAAAAGAGTGAGGGTGGCGCAAATGCCAAGTGAAGAAAAAATGTCCAGAAGAAGAGAGTGCCCAATGTTCCTGAGAGGCTAAGTGAGATAAAGATCACAAAATTGACCATGGAATTTGGCTGGAAGACACAGGAACCTTGAAAAGAGCAACTTCAGTGCAGACAGTGTTGTAGGAGTGCTAAATAGAATAAATTAAAGCAGAGAGAGATTTGGAGTGGCTTGGTTGAGTGGATTGCCGTCAGCAAGTATAGACAAATTTTTTACAAGTTTCATTTTAAGGGAGAGCAAAGAAATTACTCAGGCCAGGAATGAGAAGCAAAACCTAAGGATAGTTTAATTTTGTGTAAATATCATAGATATTTCTTACATGTGTATATGCGGTGGGAATGAGTCAGTAGAAAGCGAGAAGTTGATGATGCAAGAAATAGATGGGATAATTGAAGGGGCAGGAAAGTCTGAAAATCATGGGGGCAGGATAAGGTCCAGTGCGCAACAGCCAGAGCTGGCCTAATTCAGGAGCTGGACCAATTTGCCCATTGTCACAGCAGGAGAAGCAGGGTATCGGGGAAGTGAAGAAGATTGGTGAGTAGATTAGAAAGTGTCAAGATGAGGCAGTTCTCTTCTGCTTGATTCCATCATCACGGCACAATAAGACATGAGGTCATCAGCTGGACTGAAGAGGCTGGAGCAGGGATGGAAGTTGAGGGAGAGAAGTTATTAAATACCAGTCTAAAGGGTTAGAGAATGAGTGGATTAGGAAAATCTAGGACAGTCAGACAATGCTAAAGTCCAACTAGGAGTCGTTATCATAATTTGAATTGTGATCCACCAGCTCAGTCCCTATGTGCATTTTCTACCTCTGTGTTCCGCTGCTTAGGCAAAGAAACACATAAGGAGGAGAGCAGAGTACATGGGGTGTAGCACGCTCGTTTAATGGAAGTGCAGGGAGGGAGAAGGAAAGCGGGGTGTAGTACGCCGCCATTATTGCATTGCTCTAAAGAAATACCTGAGGCTGGGGAATTTACAAAGAGAAGAGGTTTAATTGACTCACGGCTTTGCAGGCTGTACAAGCATGGCACTGGCATCTGCTGGGCTTCTGGGAAGGCCCCAGGGAGATTTTACCCATGGTGGAAGGTGAAGAAGGAGTAGGCAAGTCACATGGCAAGAGTGGAAGCAAGATGGATAGGTGGGGAGGTGCCACCCACTTTTAAACAACCAAATCTTGGGAGAACTCACTCACTATCTGAAGACAGCACTAAGCCATGAGGGATCTGCCCCCATAACCCAAATACCTCCCACCAGGTCCCACCTCCAACATTGGGGATGACATTTCAACATGAGATTTGGATGGGACAAATATCCAAACAATATCACAGGGTATACACCAGAGATTGATTGCAGGGATGGACAATGTTATCTACACTGAGTAAAGGAGGGAGTGACAGATAGTAAAACAGTGTTAGGGTCGATGGAGGCCCCGGTAAAAACAATTTTATTTATTTATGGAGGAGTGTGTTTGTGGAGTTAGAATGGTAGTCAAGTGAATGAGCTGGAAAAATAGAAAGTGGTTATCAAAGCAAATGGATGTTTAAATGAAGAATTTGAAGATAGCTGAGCTATGGCTAATGACAAGGTCTATGATTTAACCATGTTAAAAGATCCTTGACATTTGGGGGTAGAATGAGATCCTGTGAGGTGAGAAGGATATGAAATGGAAGACCGAGGCCTGGGTGTTGGGCGAATCACTTACCTAAATATTGCTCTTGATGTCTTGTATTTACACGTCCTTCCCCTCTGATATCTGCACAGTTTACTCCCTATTAACTGGCTTTCTCTTACAGTTTTCACTGCTGTCCATCCCCTGCCCACCCTGCTTTATTGTCTGTGCTATTTATCACCAGCCAACATGTTACATGGGCATTTGTTATTTGTCACCATGCTCACCATGAAGGCAAGGACTTTCTGCACTTTGGTTTACAGCTGTAGCTTCAGAATGGAGGGACAGTAGGTAGAAGAGATGATGACAATCATTGAGGACACATATCTCACCTCCTAGCCTGGTGACCCTTGTGCAGATAGAGAACATCAATGAGCTTTTTTTTTTTTTTTTTTTTGAGAGAGAGAGTCTCTCTCTGTCGCCCAGGCTGAAGTGCAGTGGCACAATCTCAGCTCACCACAACCTCTGCCTCCTGGGTTCAAGTGATTCTCCTGCCTCAGCCTCCCGAGTAGCTGGGACTATAGGCATGCGCCAGCATGCCCAGCTAATTTTTGTATTTTTAGTAGAGATGGAGTTTCACCATTCAACCAGCTCTTGAAAGAGCTGCCAAGGAGGCAGTGCTCTCAGAGGAGTTAGGGTAATGAGGGGAAGGGGTTCAGAGAGAAGGGGTTACAGCTGTAGAATTTGTGAGTGTGTGTCAGAGGACAAGGTAAATGGGTATGAAATTGGGTCAAATTAGTGGATGTGTGGGGTGTTCTAGAGATGTGCCCGGGGGCAGGGATGGCCAGAGAGGCCTGGGAGTGTGATGGTGACTGAGGTAACAGGGATGGAAGGCATAACGGGATCAATGCTAGTGGTCTTGTAGGGGAAGGTGAGTTTGCAATTTTCACTATGGATTCCCTTTAGGGATTGGCCTAGTGAGTAGTTTGTTGTGGGGAGGTAGATGGTATACTAAGAGTTCAAAGACTTCTGGGGACCTCTTTAAAGAGTGTGGTGGGGCCAGGCGCGGTGGCTCATGCCTGTAATCCCAGCACTTTGGGAGGCCGAGGCAGGTGGATCACGAGGTCAGGAGATTGAGACCATCCTGGCTAACACGGTGAAACCCCATCTCTACTGAAAATACAAAAAATTAGCCAGGCATGGGGGCGGGCACCTGTAGCCCCAGCTACTCGGGAGGCTGAGGCAGGAGAATGGTGTGAACCCGGGAGGCGGAGCTTGCAGTGAGCCGAGATTGCGCCACTGCACTCCAGCCTGGGAGACAAAGCAAGACCCCATCTCAAAGGAAAAAAAACCAAAAGAGTGCGGTGGGTTACATCATGGGGTGTCTCTCCTTACCTCTGCACAGAACGCTGCACCCAAGAACTGGCAATTTGGAAAGAACTGAGTCACTCCACACTTGCGTGGACCTAGGCATCCTCATGACATCACAGCAATGACAGCTGCGTGCAGGGATCCTTTAAGCAGATGCCAAAGTAGTAGAGGTGAATGATGAGAGCTGAAGCAGGAGAGGAGATGTGGGATGGAGAGCTTCCGAGTCACTGCAATTTGAGAATCAGTGTGAAGTCATTCCATCCTCTCATAGGTAGATAAGGCCAGAAGTCATAGAAGTGACAGACAACAGTTTTAATATAAAGCCTCTACATCACTTTCTCTATGTAGCCAAAACCTTTCTCTCTTTATATATGTATGTATGTATGTATGTATGTATGTATGTATGTATGTATGTATGTGTGTAGGTATTTATTTATTTATTTTGGAGACGGAGTCTACTCTGTCGCCCAGGCTGGAGTGCAATGGTACGATCTTGGCTCACCACAACCTCCACCTCCTGAGTTCAAGAAATTCTCCTGCCTCAACCTCCTGAATAGCTGGGATTACAGTTGTGCACCACCACACCTGGCTAATTTTTGTGTTTTTAGTAGAGATGGGGTTTCACCATGTTAGCCAGGCTGGTCTTGAACTCCTGATCTCAGGTGATCTGCCTGCCTCGGCCTCCCAAAATGCTGGGATTACAGGCATGAGCCACCGCACCTAGCATCCAAAACCTTTCTCTATATAACACACTTCTTGCTTCCTCTCTTTAAAAATATGGCAAAATTTGCCTTTTTAAAAAGCTTCCCTAATGTAGACTTTCTTAAGCACTGAGATTTCAAAGGATATCTCAGTTTGCAGAGTTACCCAGAGTTGAGATGTCAACAAAGTTAGAAAGTAGAGAATCATGGCACTTTCCCCTACAATTGTGCAAGTTATTCTTCACCAGGGCACACTTTCCCGATTTCAAGAAACATCCTTTACTAATTTGAACAAAGACATTAGATGGGCAAATGGCAGTCCTGAGTCAATCAATTTGAAAGCAGAATCAGAGCATATGTTGAAGAGGCAACAGAGTACTTTTCATCTGTATAACATGGGAGGATGTGGATCTCATTTATGGGAGGAGACATTCATGTTAAAAGTGGAGAAAGAGACCCAGGCGTTTCTTTCTAAGGAGTCATCGAGAACAGCCTTTTCAGCAAGTCTTCCAAAAGACAATGTATGATGTTTTAACATCAATTTTTCCTGCGGTAGTGGGTCTCTCAAGGTCTCTTCTCGCCCTCGTAATATATTTGCTTTTGTGTTTTCCTTCCTATTCAGAGGGTTAGGATCATAACCTTATTTATCTTTGTGTGTCCAGGACTTGGCCAAAAGTGAACACTCAGAATATTTTTGGGGGGCCTGGTGCGGTGGTTCAGGCCTGTAATCTCAGCCCTTTGGGAGGCCAAGGTGAGCGGATCACCTGAGGTCGGGAGTTCCAGACCAGCCTGGCCAGCATGGTGAAACCCCATCGCCACTGAAAATGCAAAATAAAAATAAAAATAAAAAAAATTAGCCAGGCGTGGTGGCAGGTGCCTGTAATCCCAGCTATTCAGGAGGCTGAGGAAGGAGAATTGCTTGAATCCGGGAGGTAAAGGCTGCAGTGAGCTGAGATTGCACCACTGCACTACAGTCTGGATGACAGAGTAAGACTCTGTCTCAAAGACAAAAAAAAAAAAATATATATACATATATATATACACACACACACACGTATGTATGTTTTTGAACTACATTTTATAAAATGCTGCGTGTAATAATGTGAAGTTTCAGTTCTCAGGCAATTCTGAGCTCAGAACTTTAAAACCACAAAATCAGAATGGATACTAAGCCTAACTAATCTTTTTTGAAAGCACTATATGAATTATATTATTTAATACTCATTGCAAAGCTCATAAGGTATAGTTACCTCCCTTTTACTAATAACAATAATAATAAATGCTTACATAGTACTTAATATATGCCAGCATATGGTTCTAGGTATTTCTACTCTTGTTGGAAGAACAGACCTTTGAGGGAGGTACCATTATTATCCCCATGAAACTGATAGCAAAACCGAGTTGTAGGAAACACATTTAGTAAGTAGCAAAGCTTATAACCTCTCTGGCTCCAACATCCACGTGATTAACCAATCAATTTTGCTGTCTGCCCAAATTATTTGGTCAAAATAGCAACCATACCAGGAACTTTCAAAACATCTATATTGATCTTATCCCAAAACCAGTATTTCTCTGAACTTTGAATCCCAAAAACAAAAATCAACGTGGTTTTTTTTTCGTTTGTTTGTTTTTGAGACAGAGTCTCACTCTGTCACCCACGCTGGAGTGCAATGGCACGATCTCGGCCCACTGCAACCTCCGCCTCCAGGGTTCAAGTGATTCTCCTGCCTCACACTCCTGAGTAGCTGGGATTACAGGCACGTGCCACCACACCCGGCTAATTTTTGTATTTTTAGTAGAGACGGGGTTTCACCGTGTTGATCAGGCTGGTCTCGAGCTCCTGACCTCATGATCTGCACGCCTTGGGCTCCCAATGTGCTGGGATTACAAGCATGAGCCACCCAGCCCGGCCAAGATTAGTGTTCTTAAGAGAAGGGAGACTAAAAAGAAATGGGAGAGTGCGTCTACGAATATGTTCAACTCCAACGAAACATTGAAGGAAGAAAACAATCCCAAGAGTTTAAAAATGTTATTTGAAAGCCTGACTGCACACCTTCAATGATCAGAATGCCACCCTCACAGCAAGTGGCTCGAGTATAGATTTCCCGTTTGGTCATTAACACCCATTATCTCACTCCCGCTACAGACTTGCCA
Source organism: Theropithecus gelada (assembly GCF_003255815.1). Taxonomy (NCBI): domain Eukaryota; kingdom Metazoa; phylum Chordata; class Mammalia; order Primates; family Cercopithecidae; genus Theropithecus; species Theropithecus gelada. The sequence continues at coordinate 16,602,932 of NC_037678.1, forward strand.
AATTTACTTTTAACTGCTCTCAGCACTGAGACAGGAGGAGGGCAGGATAATGAGTCTCCACAATGTATAATTATTATAAATGAGCAGAGATAAACTACACCTGTCAAAATAAATGATCAGCATCCGAAATCGCTGGTTTCTCCATTTACTGTTTTGTAAACTTGAGTTATTCACCCTTGCTAATCTCTCCCACTGCTGTTCCCAAGATATTTTTTCCTGATCTGAGCCCCTAGAGTTAGCTCAGAAGGTGCTTGTCACCTCCAAAGTCTTCTGAGGATGAGAGAAAAGCGTGAAGTAAATTGTTCCTGCTGGAAATGAATTACTAAATAACTAGACTTCCCTGAAAGAATGTCAGACATGGGCTGGTTCATTGTAGCTCAGTCTATCAACGTTCAGCCTTTCAATAATACCCCCTTTTTGTTCTTTTCCTACGGTTCTGCCAAGTGACAAACAGACAATAGCCACACAGCATAGGAGCCAAACCAATTTTAAGTATAATTGTATTTAGAAAATGTTCAGCCGACAGTATTTTAGATGCAGGAACACTTATTTCCATACTTATTTCCAATACTTATTTCCAGGAATACTTATTTCTGAAGTTCAAATCCAACAGATAAAACTATTGACTGGTTTCCCAGTGTGTGTGTCCACGCAGGAGTAAAGTAAAATAATCGTGTACATGGTTTTTAATGACAGTGCGCTTACATTTTTTTTTTTTCCTGAGAATTTGTTTTCTTATTATCCAGGTGCACCATTCAAAATTCTTAGGATGTGAGCAACAGGAATAAGGAAAGAAGCCTTACCAGAAGGACAATGAGATCACTTAGCAAGTCATAGAGCTGAACAGTCAGATGGGAACCGGGGCCACTCTGGGCATGTCAGACACAGGAACACAGTACTTCCTTGGAGGCCCCAATCAGACGAATTTTAGCATCTTCCACTTCCTTTGGGAGAAAATCTGATTGACCTCGATAGAGTTATACAACTGCAAGAGCAGGTAAGAAGGATACTCTGTGAAAGGTGAGCTAGAACCAGAGAAAGAGTAAACAAAGAACACACAAAAATATAGCTCTCACCATGAGTTTGGTTTGTGACTTCATACAAGAAACCATTTAGAGACCAGCCTGGGCAACATAGCGAGACCCTGTCTCTATAAGAAAATTTAAAAACTGGCAGGGTGTGGTGCATAGTCCCAGATACTTGGGAGGCTGAGGCAGGAGGATTGCGAGGCTGCAGTGAGCTGTAATCATGCCACTGCATTGTGGCCTAGGCAGCAGAGTGAGACTCTGTCACCACAAAAAATTTTAAAACTGGCCAGGTGTGATACATACCCATAGTCCCAGCTACTTGAGAGACTGGGGCAGGAGGATCGCTTGAGCCCAGGAGGTCGAGGATGCAGTAAGCCAAGATCACGCCACTGCATTCCAGTCTAGTAGGCGACATAGCGAGACTCAGCCTCAAAAAATAAAATAAAATAAAAAGGAAAGAAAAGAAACTCTCAGCCTTCCAAAATTTAGTTCCTGTCCCAACACACTCTGACCCAAGACATAAATCCGTACTTCTTTGAGTTCCTGGGTGTCAAGCAGCTCTAAGAAAAGAAAGACGAGCAGTGGTCAGTACATGAGGCTATGTGGACAAGGCTGAGACCATGGATTTGCTCTTTGCCGGACTGACCTGTTGTGATGGTTAAGACTGAGTGTCAACTTGATTGGATTGAAGAATGCAAAGTATTGATTCTGGGTGTGTCTGTGAGGGGGCTGCTAAAGGAGATTAACGTTTGAGTCAGTGGGCTGGAAAAAGCAGACGCATCCTCAATCTGGGTGGGCATAATCTAGTCAGCTCCCAACACGGCTAGAATAAAAGCAGGCAGAAGAACGTGGAAAGACTAGATTGGTTTAGTCTTCCGGCCTCTATCTTTCTCCTGTGCTGGATGCTTCCTGCCCTCGAACGTTGGACTCCAAGTTCTTCAGCTTTGGGACTCAGACTGGCTTCCTTGCTCCTCAGCTTGCAGACAGCTGACTGTGGGACCTCAACTTGTGATCATGTGAGTCAATACTCCTTAATAAACTCCACTTTACATATACATCTATCCTATTAGTTCTGTCCCCCTAGAGAACCTGACTAATACACCTGGATTCAGTGTAAGGAGGGTAAAGATTAGCTGGCCTCTATTTACCAAACACCCCTATATATTAGTCTTTTCCTGACTTGCTATAAAGAAATACCTGAAACTGGGTATTTTAAAAAGAGGTTTAATTGGCTCATGGTGCTGCAGGCTGTACAGGTAGCATGGCTGGGGAGGACTCAGTCAAGTTTCCGCCAGGCACGGTGGCTCATGCCTGTAATCCCAGCACTTTGGGAGGCCCAGGTGGGTGAATCACGAGGTCAAGAGTTCGAGACCATCCTGACCCCAACATGGTGAAACCCTGTCTCTACTAAAAGTACAAAAATTAGCTGGGCATGGTGGCGCACGCCTGTAATCCCAGCTACTCTGGAGACTGAGGCAGGAGAATCACTCGAATCTGGGATTCAGAGGTTGCAGTGAGCCGAGATCATGCCACTGCACCACTCCAGCCTGGCAACGGAGCAAGACTCTGTCTCCAAAAAAAAAAAAAAGGAAAGAACCTTTCAATCTTGGCGGAATGCAAAGGGGAAGAAGGCACATCTTACACGGTGGGAGCAGGAGAGAGAGAAAGTGGAGGTGCTACAGACTTTTATTTATTTATTTATTTTTGAGACGGAGTCTTGCTCTGTCGCCCAGGCTGGAGTACAGTGGCTGGATCTCAGCTCACTGCAAGCTCCGCCTCCCAGGTTCACGCCATTCTCCTGCCTCAGCCTCCCGAGTAGCTGGGACTACAGGTGCCCGCCACCTCGCCCGGCTAGTTTTTTGGTACTTTTTTTTTTAGTAGAGACGGGGTTTCACCGTGTTAGCCAGGACGGTCTCGATCTCCTGACCTCGTGATCCACCCGTCTCGGCCTCCCAAAGTGCCGGGATTATAGGCGTGAGCCACGGCGCCCGGCCGGTGCTACAGACTTCTAAACAACCAGATCTCAAGAGAACTCACTATCACAAGAATAGCAACGGGGAAGTCCACCCCCGTGATCCAATCACCTCCCATCATTCTCCTCTTCCAACATTGGGGATGATAATTCGACATCGATTTGGGCAGGAGCACAAATCCAAACCATATCACCCCCATAAGACTACTTACTTAAAGATATCTCTCAGACACCCCCCATCCACTGGTGATCCTGTGGTTCATTTAACCTTGGGGATGAATCCAAGTGTGATTGACACTCAAAACCTTTAATGATCTGCATGGCAGAGTCTCTTCTACTCCCCAGAATAGCTCAGCCCCTCCTGTGCCAGAAATTACCCCTTTAGTTGCTGGATCATGGAAAGGTCCAATTCTCCAGGGGAGAAGCTGGGTGGTCAGGACAGGACCAGGACCACTCAGCGGTCTCAACATCACAGCTGTTTACCCACCCGCACAGAATGTTTCGGTATTTTAACCATCAGTATGCCTGTTTTGGTGTATTTCTGAATATTAGCCTGGTATACAGCCCCTGGAGGACTTAAGCATGTGGGTCTTTGGTTCTTTAAACAGATTAAAAATCTGACTAAAAGCAGCCTTAGCCATTGGAAGTTTTGATTGAAGAAGGAGAAACAGAGGGGATTAAAAAAAAAAAAAAAAGATATTAGGCAGATAAATCCCAACACCAACCCAAGGCTTCCTCCTTCTCCCAGGTGAGGGTCCTCTAGTCTTAGGGACCCTGTCCTTTTTCCTGCAGTTGCAGCCTTTTGATGCTCACCTATAGCCCAGGTCTCAGGAGCATTCTGGAGCCCTAGTCTGGGACTTGGCATTAAGCCCTTTCTCTTCTTATCTGAATCTGATGGGTTGCCCCAGTTGGAAAGCTGGGCTCCAGCCTTATTCAGGAGCTTTAGTCCCCTCTGAGTGACCCAATATAGAGAAGCTAATGACACTCTTTGTCCCCTAAGGCCACCCTTTGTCCCTTGTAACTGGCTTCTGTTACAATAATCTGCCTGGTGTCTCCTTCCAGACCCATGATGGGGGCATGACCTGCTCTGCATCATTTCCTGCCATTCATTCATTGGGCCACTTACAGACATTGCCTGGGGAGCCCGGTGCAGTGGCTCATGCCTGTAATCCCAACACTTTGGGAGGCCAAGGCGGGCGGGCGGATCATGAGGTCAGGAGATCGAGACCATCCTGGCTAACACAGTGAAACCCCGTCTCCACTAAAAATACAAAAGAAAAAAACCACAAAAAAAATTAGCCGGGCATGGTTATGGGCCCCTATAGTTCCAGCTACTTGGGAGGCTGAGGCAGGAGAGTGGCGTGAACCTAGGAGGCGGAGCTTGCAGTGAGCCAAGATCACACCACTGCACTCCAGCCTGGGTGACAGAGAAAGATGCCATCTCAAAAAAAAAAAAAAAAAAAAAATACCCTGGAGATTGCAGAATTAATGTAACACAATTAATTCTTGTAGACCTTGAGGAATCAAAGTTCTACTCTTGAGCACCAGTTTGTGCCTGGACCTGACTACCTGTCGATGGACCTTTGTGGAAGGAATAACCTACTTGTATATCTAGACGTCTAGACGTCTCTGTGTGTGAAATTCCAGAAGATGTTCTCCACCCATTTGTTGGGAAACCTGAATACTGGGGTGGTCAATGGAGACTGGAACACTTAGATATTAGAATGTATCCTTCCTTTGCTATTGTGAAAGGTTCCATTCCCCACAAATGGGATGATTTTAGCCCTCCCGTCTCTCTCTCTCACCTTCCCTGGTCTTACTAAGTAACCAGACACATCTAGCAATGGCCCCACATAGCAATCTTTTTTTTTTTTTTTTTTTTCAGATGAAGTCTCGCTCTGTTGCCCAGGCTGGAGTGCAGTGGCACGATCTCGGTTCACTGCTCACTGCAACCTCTACCTCCTGGGTTTAAGCAATTCCCCTGCCTCAGCCTCCCAAGTAGCTGGGATTACAGGCGCGCACCACTATGCCTGGCTAATTTTTGAATTTCTAGTAGAGACGGGGTTTCACCATGTTGGTCAGGATGGTCTCGAACTCCTGACCTCGTGATCTGTCCACCTCGGCCTCCCAGAGTGCTGGGATTACAGGTGTGAGCCACTGCGCCCGGCCACCACATAGCAATCTTAAGTTCCTCCTAAATTCTTGGTTCATCATCATGGAGATTCCTGTGTTTTCCCTGTTTATTGGAAAGTTCAAGGCCATGGACTGTACTAAATGTGAATGTTCCACTTTTCCCAACGTCTCTGCTTTAAAATAAAAAATACAATATGAGCTTAGAGAGGTCACCATAAAAAATCATCACTAAAAATAGGTTATTAATTCAGTAGATGCCTGATTTTGAAATGTCCTACTTTGTTACCCTAAATTTCAACCTTTGCAATATCCATGTTTGGCTAACAATTAGCTATCATAGTGTTTATAGAATATAGGAGATTGGAAGAATTGGCAGAAATGTGTTTGAGGATATATTTGTCCTTCAGAGAGAAAACAGCCCCCAAAGCAAAGTGTTGCACATATCAGACAAATTTTTGTTTTATTCTAAAGGCAACCAAGACACACAACTGGTGATAACGAAGCAGACACCAAATTGTCTTCTGCTATTAGTTTTGTAGTGAAGCGAAACCTACAAAGGTTAGCAGGTAAGGTTGTGTTGGCTGCATGAAAGCATCTTATCAATGTCCTAAGATGTGAAGAAGAATATTTCTAGGTGCAAAAGGCCATTGTTATTCAGCCCTGCAAGAACCTGTCTCTCTGATTCATAAACCTAGACTTCAAATACCCAGCGTCACCTGGTCTGACCCTCTTTCCCAGGACCACTCAGCAAATTGCATTCTCACCTGGTCCCAATTCCCCAGACTTCCAATCCCGTTATCCATTTTCTAGCTAGAAGCCTTGGTCCATCTTGAAAGCCTAATATTCAGTCCTTCCTTCCAAGCAATGACTTTGACTGACATTCAGAAATCCTCTCCAGCTACTCTGCCTGTAGATGCGATGAGTAAATACCTTTCTGGGCACTTCCATAGTGTCTCCATTTAAAGAGAGAGAGAGAAACAGAAAGACAGAGAGAGAGAGAGAGAGAGAGAGAGAGAGAGAGAGAGAGAGAAAGGATTATTAGCCAAGCATAGTTATTCTCTAGAATAAGCTAACACATGTCTTTCCCATAAAGATTGGCAATGACATGAGGCCATTCCCTTCAAAAGAAGCTATGAAATCAACTGCCTTTACTTCTATTCGGAATTTCATAAGGTTTTGTGCAAAAAAGAAAAAAAAAGAAAAGAAAAGCCCAAAACTAAAATCCTGATTTGCTGTGTAAGTGGTAAATAGGGAAGTTATGTGGACTTCATAGCTTGTCTTTGGTTTAAGTAGCAGGACTTCCCAGCTGGTTTCTCTTGGCCCAGCTCTTGGATGTTGACACGATCTCTACAAAGAATACTCATCACTTTTGGCTATTTGGTATGCTGTAATAATTTGCTGGCAGTTTAAATGATAGATAACAGAGCTTTTAAAAACAGATTTTTTTCCTGCCCCCCTGGTCAAAAATGCAGGGCTTAATTGTTCTTTCAGAGCATTACTGGAAGAGTTGAGGGAAGGTGTGGAAACTAAAACAAAACTGAAGTCTGTGTGACAAATTTCCTGAAAATGTTCCATCATGCACCTGCTTGCTGGGCAGTGAAATTTGTTGAGAAAAACATTTGAAAAGGAGAGGTAACTCCTAGACTTAATGTACTGCTGGATTTCGTTGTTGATCAAAGCAAGGAGGCAAAACCATTCTTTTGGTTCCATTATTTCAAAAATGTAAAAATTATACACCTCAGCCTTACTGTGTAAAGCTCTGTCAAACTATGTTTTAATAGCAAGAATTCTGGACTCTAAATTATAGACTGGATTCTGCCCCCAACACATCATGTGACCTAGAGTATGCAGTCATTCATTCATTCTTAAATATTTATTGAGTACCTGGTATGTGCCAGATGCTAAACTGGGCATGAAGTTTACTTAAGTAAGGCAAACGCCCTTCCTACTGAAGAAGTCAAAAATAAGAACTGAGCCCAGACAGGTGGAGGTCAGTGGCAACCTTAGCGAGAGTCATTTTCCTGAAAGTAACAACATCAGAAACTTTACTGGAGTGGGTGGAAGAGTACCTGGCAGGAGAACTAGAGATAGCAAGGGCCAACAAGTATTTCTAAACTTCTCAAGAAGGCAAACATATCTGAATTGCCCACTCTTACAGCAGAGACCTGATTTGCTGCCTAAGTGGTAAATAGGTACATAGATCAAATCCCCTCCCCAGACATAGTAAAAGGATAGTGCCAAAATTAAGCACGTGATGGGCAATTTCTCTCAATGAACTTTAAATTCAGAATCATTCGGTTTCTCTTCCGCTGGTGCAGAATGATTGTCATCTTAATGAGGCTTAACCAAGGAAGATTTTTCTCTTCTATGCGTACACGTCAGTCCTCAGATACCACTGATTCTCTGCTGTGCCTTTTGGCAACTATAACGTGAGTTCAGACTAAGGGCTTGGCTTTTAGAACACAATTTTACTTCCAGTAGATGATCGAAGGGCTGAAGACTGACATACTCTTTTTTTTTTTTTTTTTGAGACTGAGTCTGGCTCTTGTCACCCAGGCTGGAGTGCAATGGCCTGATCTCGGCTCACTGCAACTTCCACCTCCTGGTTCAAGTGATCCTCCTGCCTCAGCCTCCCGAGTAGCTGGGACTACAGGTGCATGCCACCACGCCTGGCTAATTTTTTTGTATTTTTAGTAGAGATGGGGTTTTGCCATTTTGGTCAGGCTGATCTCGAACTACTGACCTCAGGTGATCTGCCCACCTGGCCTCCCAAAGTGCTGGGATTACAGGAGTGAGCCACCACACCTGGCTGACAGACATACTCTTAAATTTTGTGGGGGTTGGGCTGGTGCCAGGAAAATCATATGAGTACTATTGCTAAAAACCTTCCCTGATCCTCAAGCTACTTCTCTGTTTATCTCTTAACAGGGAACACTTCTCAAAACACATGATACAAAGCACCTAGAATAATAGTACCTGGAACATAGTAAACATATATAAGTGTTTGTTGTTGTTCTTGTTTCTAGGACTTAATTCCTCTGCATCTCAAGTTAGGACTTTGATGATGGGTGTTCCATGTTATCACTGGTAATTCTTGAGCATTAGGCAGGTGACCACAGAAGGCTACCAAAAAGAAACACTTTTATACATAGTAGAGTTTAAAACCTATAAAGTTGATCGTTACAAGTATTGGGGGATTGGGAGACCTAAGTGAATGGCTCTTGAGACATGTGTATGAGAATGCATTCAGCTGCAAGTAACAGAAAACATGGACCCACTCAATCTAAACAGTTAAGGAAATTTTGAAATTTTCAAATTACCAGCATCCTGAAGGAGAGTGGCTTCAGAATCAATTAATTCAGGGTCCAGTGACATCATCAAGGACCCATATTTCTTCTGCTTTTCTTTTCTTTTCTTTTCTTTCTTTCTTTTTTTTTTTGAGACAGAATCTTACTCTGTCGCCCAGGCTGGAGTGCAGTGGCGTAATCTTGGATCATGACCTCCGCCTCCCGGGTTGAAGCGATTGTCATGCCTCAGCCTCCTGAGTAGCTGGGATTACAGGTGTGCACCACCACGCCCAACTAATTTTTGTATTTTTAGTAGAGATGGGGTTTCACCATGTTGGTCAGGCTGGTCTCGAACTCCTGACCTTGTGATCCACCCACCTCGGCCTCCCAAAGTGCTGGAATTACAGGCATGAGACACCGCGCCCAGCCTCTCCTAATTTTCAACTGTACCACGGTGCTAGCTGTATCAGCTATGTCCTTGGTGAAACGAGATGGCTGCTGCCATTCCACGCACTGCATGCAAGCACTGCAATGTCCAAAGGAAGGAAAGAGCCTATCTCTTCCACTGTCTTTTTTTGTCAGTAGTGAAAACTATATCCCAAAGCTTCAGCATATTTCTAACATCCCATTGGCCAGAACTAAGTCACATTTCTAAACAAGTGTCTGGCAGGGGAGATGCAGATTTAGATGGTAGATTTTGAAGCTTCAGACTTTGCTAGCAAGGATGAGGGCGAATGGCCTTGGCAGTAGGCAATGGACACAGTGTGTATGGCAGAATTACTGCCTGGCCAGCATGTGAGCAGTAAGCAGACTGGTTGCTTTGCTTTAAAGAGTAGAGAATAATCAAGCTTCCTAGGACCTTTATTCAATGCAAAAGTATATTGAGTAGACTAAGTGTTTCTTTTTTTTTTTTTTTTTTTTGAGATGGAGCCTCGCTCTGTCGCCAGGCTGGAGTGCACTGGCACAATCTCGGCTCACTGCAACCTCTGCCTCCCAGGTTCAAGCGATTCTCCTGCCTCAGCTTCCCAAGCAGCTGGGACTGCAGGCATGCGCCACCATACCTGGCTAATTTTTGTATTTTTAGTAGAGACGAGGTTTCACCATGTTGACCAAGAGGGTCTTAATCTCTCGACCTTGTGATCCGGCCGCCTTGGCCTCACAAAGTGCTGGGATTACAGGCGTGAGCCACCGCGCCCCGCCGACTCAGAGTGTTTTATTAAAAAATATTTAACAAAGGCCTGGTTTGCTGTGCTAAGATTGATGAAGGAACAGTTTTGGAAACACTGCCTTGGGTTGTTTCCTGCTGGATATACATTTATAGCAACTAATCAAAAACTTTCTGTGGACAATGGAAGCTCCAAACTCCTCCTGTGACCCACTGGCTGGAAGCATCTGTTACACTACAAATTTAGTGAGGCTCGACAGTAAAATGTTTAAAACCTTCATAAAAATAAACCCCAAACAAATGAAACAACCACAGCAACAAAAGCCCTGCTTTTCTTTTTCCTAATTGATTCCTTGGGAAATACAGTAGGAAGAGGTTAATGGAAAAGGAGCCCAGCTAGTTAAGGTGTTCCTGAGATGTAGGAAGGGCTAGAAGGGAGATTAAGAAATGAAGACTCATGGCCAGGCATGGTGGCTCACGCCTATAATCCCAGCACTTTGGGAGGCAGAGGTGGGTGGATCACCAGAGGTCAGGAGTTCAAAACCAGCCTGGCCAACATGGTGAAACCCTGTCTCTACTAAAAATACAAAAATTAGCCGGGTGCGGTGGTGCATGCCTGTAATCCCAGCTACTCGGGAGGCTGGAGGCTGAGGCAGGAGAATTGTTTGAACCCGGAAGGTGGAGGTTGCAGTGAGCCAAGAGTGCCATTGCACTCCAGCCTGGGCAACAGAGGCAGACTCCATCTCTCCAAAAAATAAATAAATAAATAAATAAATAAATAAAAATAAAGACTCACAATCAAAAATCTGTGCTTTGCCCTTTAAAACCCCAACAGACAATGTATTTCTCTCTCATAGAAACTGTGCTGTGGGACAGTTGCATGTCTGATGAGGCCAGACTACAGCTTTTTGAAGCTTTTTTAGGGGTAAGTATCATTGTATTAGACACTTGGCTCGACAGTGTTTTCCATGATGACCACTAAAGTTTTCAAATCTGGTTCTTGTTTACCACAATGTAAGTGATAATCATGTATCTCCCACGTTTACCAATAATATTTTGTACTTTTAGATCAATCACAACTCTTCTGAGTTAGCTTTCATGAGTTAACTAAGTACCCACTCTTCACAGAGAAAATAAAATATATAATGTAAAATATATATCACTCTTTAAAGTCTTAATCAAAATCATTTAAAAATTTTTTAAGTAGAATTTCTGAATGTTATAACTAAAGGTAGATCGGCTTACACCATCTGGCCAAAATCTGTAGCCAAAATATCAGTGAGATCACTAGCTGTTTCTGAATAGTCCCGAAACCTCCGATTTTGCTAGTATCACAAACTGACAAGAGTATGAAAGCTTCTACAAAAAGACAACTAAAATGATAAAGTAGATGGAAGGATCATTCTAATATAGACCTAACAATGATTGTACTTGATAGAATGTGACAGAGGGTTTTGGAGATTAGTTAATAAAATCATAAAGGTTAACAAGAAAAACAATAGTCATTATGTATTGGTCATCTATTATGTGGCAAGCATCATACAGTGAGACTTCCAATGAGCGGGGTTTAGGGTTACAAACAACAGAAACCGTTTCTGGTTAAGCGGAGCAGAAACGGACATTTTGGGAAGGAAAGGCTGGTAAACTCCATACTGAAAACTGGCAGGAAATAACAGGACCCAGGAAACTGAGACCACAGGGAAGGATGTACCTCAAAGTTAGTCTGTTTAGGACACGACCACATCTGAACAACTGCATATGCCTCCCTGGGACTCTGTGGCTTTCATTTGGTCAGCCTCTGCCAGAGAAAGGGAACTTCTGCCTTTCCTCAGCTTCCTTATTGAACGGGGAGTTGTATCTCACCAAGGTCCTTCTGAAAGGGAATTTCACCATGGTAAGAATGATATTTTCCAGCTTCATCCATGTCCCCACAAAGGACATGAACTCATTCTTTTTTGGGGCTGCATAATATTCCATGGTGTATATATGCCACATTTTCTTTATCCAGTCTTTATCCATGTCTTTGCTATTATAAATAGTGCTGCAATAAACATATACAGTGGGGCCTGTTTGCGGGTGGGGAGAAAGGGAAGGGAGAGCATTAGGATAAATACCTAATGCATGCAGGGCTTAAAACCTAGATGACGGTTTTTAGGTGCAGCAAACCACCATGGCACATGTATACCTATGTAACAAATCTGCACGTTCAGCACATGTATCCCAGCACTTAAAGAAAAATAAAATAAAATATATATTTAAAAAGAATGTATATACTGTACATTCTGAGAAATTAGCATTAAAGAATTCTGAGCCAGAAAAAAAACAGAATGATATTCAGGTGCTGGATAGTCTAACAGATAAATAAATGGTCACTGAGGTCCATAACCCTTCTTCCTATATTTTTTAAAAAAAAAGACTTTAAAAGATTGCTCTCCACTAACCTAATACCCATGCAGCTATCGTTTTTACAACTGAAAATGAGCTATGAAATGTTCTGCTTGAAACATTGCCTATGGTGAGATGGTGCTCCTTCATTCTCCTGCAAGACCACCCATGAGGGCCACCACAGTGCTAGATCTTAGCTTATGTGCACAGGGCAGACTCACAGCACACCCAACTCAAAGGTTTCCTCTTCTGTCATTGGAAAAATCTCATGATGTCATAGATGTGGAGTGGCAGCAAAGTAAAAGGAGTAAGTATACTTGGAATCTGAGCAAGGGATGGATGCAACTTATTTGTGTCTTCAAAATCATTTGGGGCCCAGTCTTTGTGTGTGTGTGCGTGTGTGTGTGTGTATACATTTTAGTCAACCAACCAAGTCATCAATTAGAATGACTTGCAGTTGTTTGAGCTAGTACACTGGATTGAGTCTAAAGAATGTGTGCCCAGATCAAAATTATCTTGCAACTGACCCTTTTTCACTAAGACTATGGTTTTTAATTGAACTCGCAGCTCCGAGCATGCTAGCATATGAGTTTATTTATAGGCATGGAGCACATAAATAGGACTAGCTTCTTTTTCAAAGATAATGGCCTTAGGAAAGAGAGTTTTAATACCTTCAAGCAAGAGGAAAAGAGCCTCATCAAACACGAGGAGGAACAGCTGCCTCACTTAATTCTAAGTGGGAGAATTACTGAGGGCTGGGAGTGTCCACTGCTCTGAATCCTCTCATATATCCCTATTCCAACTCTTAAGGGCCTGCTATTTTGTCAACAATAACCTAGTGTATACAATAACCTAGTTAAAAGACATTTGGTGATGCCTTGAATTCAACAGACATTGCGTTGGCCGTCAACAGAATCAAACTTTGCTTTTGGTTTACAGCTGTAATCCATAGGTGATTATTTAACTCTAATCATTCAAAGTTCCTGGTTTCTGAGTTCTGAGCCAACATTTTAGAGCTCTGAGGATGTCATTTCATCTCTTTACGTCGTCACCCATAGTCCATGAATTCCTCATGCTCTTGTAGATACAAAACACGACACAAACACAACACATAACACTCTCTTTCTGCCTTTGTCTTTTCCATATTTTAAGTTTTAAAGCTTCTCAACCTGTTTACCCCCCTCACGGCTAACAATGTGATTTAATTACTAAGCTTGAAGCTGTCCCTTCTAACCTCTGATGAAAGAAATATTATTAAAGATATTATTATCTCAAGAAAAATAAAGAGATAAATGTTCACTCTTTCCCTTCAGCTACAGAAAAGCAGATATGATTTTGTGTGAGGATGCCACACATGCAAGTACATTTTCACAACAAAGGAGTCTTGTAAAACTCTCAGACATGAGATGGTTTCAGTGGTCTGGAAAAGTTCCCTTTAATCTAAAGAAGAAAAGCTGCAATTGTCTGCTATTTTAATTATTTGATGCCTGAATATAATATGTAGAGTGATAGCCTCATTTTTATAAAGGCTACAAATACTTGTGAAGTTTCTTTGATAAACCAGAAGGGTTTTATTGGTACTTCTCTGTGTATACTACATGCATGGATGTAAGAAAATTAAATAAACATTTTCACTCTGTTAGATTTCTTATTTAAACAAGGTATCTCAGACTATTTCCATAACATCCTTTAGATTATTCTATGACAGCAAACACTCACTATGCCTTGGAGGGGATCAGATGCATTGATTTAATTAACCGTAAGACCACCATATACCTTAGTCTGCCAGATTCTCACAACCCCAATTAGGCTAGAAATTATTACAGATTATTCCCTTTCCCTTAATAGTCTACCATTGTCTGTAACCTACTCACTAGCGGCAATTTCTTTACCAATGAGTGTTCTCGGTTGCAAACATCAGACAGAAAATTACCTTATCGGAAGGTTATCATATAGCTCGCAGAATATACAGAAGGAATTGAAATTAAAGCTCAAAACAAATGTAGCATTAAAGAAAGCGAAGACACTAAAACCACGATCAAGGCCATGTCTCTCAGAGAGAATGTGGTTAGGGTGCTACCATAGGTACTGTCATCTCTCGAGAGTCACTGCTGCTGCCACAGATTTTTTATTCTGCTGTGTCCACCAGGAACAAACTTTGTATTGCCCTGGATGTTTGTTTCGCTTCCTCAAACGGGACATTTGATTGGTTCAGCCTAGGTCACACGCTCGTGCTCTCCTTGCAAGAGTGTGGAGACAGGAATCTCTGCCCTGTAATAGATATTTGCATATCTATTATCCATGTGTTCTGGCTGCTCTGAACATCTCGTAATCTCTAAGTAGTCCACCCTGCCCCGATGGGTCCCACCTTCCCAAGGTAGAAATTTGAAAAAATCTCTCCTCCAGGTACCTTCACCGCTTTGACCCAGACATGTGACCTCAGCTTCACCCATCAGCAGGGAACTACACAAGGAACCAGGCTCTGTGTGGAGCACCCATTTTGTGGGGTTGCTGGACGCAAGGTTGAGTTTGTCATGCAGAAGTGGCCTCGAAGCTGTAGTAAGATACTGAGATCCTAACGGGGTGCACACTCTAGTACTCAGGGGCAGCACAGCAGTTTCCTCAACAGGCCAACTCTCCAGCATGGTTCTGGGCATTGCTCCTAAGCTCTTGAGTTTATTTCTTCATCCCTCCCAATGACGTAAGTTAGCTCTCTTCAGCTTAGTCATCCCGAATCAGTTTGCTTTGATGAAAGTCAGGAGCCCCTGGCTGGTGATGTGTACTCTACTTCAGTTTCCACATCAGATATTGGGACCCTGGGCCGGGCGCGGTGGCTCACGCCTGTCATCCCAGCACTTTCGAAGGCCAAGGCGGGCGGATCATGAGGTCAAGAGATCGAGACCATCCTGGCCAACACGGTGAAACCCTGTCTCTACTAAAAATACAAACATTAGTTGGGTGTGGTGGCACGTGCCTGTAGTCCCAGCTACTCAGGAGGCTGAGGCAGGAGAATTGCTTGAACCCTGGAGGCAGAGGTTGCAGTGAGCTGAGGTCATACCACTGAACTCCAGCCTGGCAACAGAGCAAGACTCCATCTCAAAAAAATAAAAAAAAAAAAGAAAAAAGAAAGTGGGACCCTGCTTCCCACTAAGACCAAAGTAATGAGAATTTCATCCTGAATAAGAAGGATATTCTGGCAGGGAGAAATGGCTCACACTTGTAACACCAACACTTTGGAAGGTCAAGTGGGCAGATCACTTGAACTCAGAAGTTCAAGACCAGCCTGGGCAACATGGTGAAATCCTGTCTCTACACATTTTTTTTTTTTTAAATTAGCTGGGTGTGGTGGCATGCCTCTGTGGTCCCAGGTACTCTGGAGGCTGAGGTGGGAGGATCACTTGAACCTGGGAGGTTGAGGCTGCAGTGAGCTGTGATCATGCCAATGCACTCCAGCAGCACCACATATATATATATACATATGTGTATATATATATATATATACACACACACACACACACACACAGAGGAAAAAAAAAACGGGTATTCCAACCCTAGGTAGTCCCCTGCCCCCACAGAAATGAATACTACAATAGTATTCTCACATGTATTATCTCCAGCACTTATAGCAATCCTTACATTTGCTATGACTTTGTCACTTTAGAAATTAAATTAATCAAGTCTCAAAGAGATAAAGCAACTTGTATAAAGTTACACAAGCATGCAGGTGACAGAGCAGCAATTAAACCCATCAAGTTTCGATTCCCAGCAAGCATTCTAGGCCAGAACTAATTCCTAACTCTTGTTATTTTCCACTAGGACACACCTTTTCATTCGCTGAAAGTACTGATAAAAATACAAAACAGGCCAGGCGCGGCGGTTCATGCCTGTAATCCCAGCACTTTGGGAGACCGAGGCCGGTGAATCACCTGAGGTCAGGAGTTCAAGACCAGCCTGTTCAACATGGCAAAACCCTGTCTCTA
Source organism: Theropithecus gelada (assembly GCF_003255815.1). Taxonomy (NCBI): domain Eukaryota; kingdom Metazoa; phylum Chordata; class Mammalia; order Primates; family Cercopithecidae; genus Theropithecus; species Theropithecus gelada. The sequence goes on from NC_037678.1 coordinate 16,618,882, forward strand.
CTAAAAATACAAAAAATTAGCCGGGCATGGTGGCCGGTGCCTATAATCCCAGCTACTCTGGAGGCTGAGGCAGGAGAATCGCTTGAACCCAGGAGGCGGAGGTAGATCGCGCCACTGCGCTCCAGCCTGGCGACAGAGCGAGACTCCATCTCAAACAAAACAAAACAAAACAAAACATGAAACAAAAACCACAATGTTAACAACAACAATTTTTTTTCCTCCAAGAAAGCATGCTGTAACTATTGAGAGAATTTTCTGAAAGCAGGTATTATATAAGAACATTCTGGCCGGCCACGGTGGCTCCCACCTGTAATCCCAGCACTCTGGGAGGCTGAGGCGGGCAGATCATAAGGTCAGGAGATCGAGACCATCCTGGCTAATGTGGTGAAACTCCGTCTCTACTAAAAATATAAAAAATTAGCCAGGCATGGTGGCGGGCGCCTGTAGTCCCAGCTACTCGGGAGTCTGAGGCAGGAGAATGGCCTGAACCCAGGAGGCGGAGGTTGCAGTGAGCCAAGATCATGTCACTGCACTCCAGCCTGGGCGACTGAGTGAGACTCCATCTCAGAAACAACAACAACAACAAAAACATTCCATAAGGTGAGAGACAATGCCGTCACCAAGAATTCCACAATGAACACAGAGGAGAGGTCCATTCAGTTGATCCTCGGGCCAGTAAAGCCTTCTATCTAATCACACAGGGACTGAAGCGTCTGCTATTTGAGCTGAGATGATCCAGAGCAAGCCCTTTAACCTCCTTGAGCTTTATCTTACTTGTCTGATAATAGAACATCTCCTTCATCATGACGGTGGAAAAATAAGATGCATATAAAGCACTCGGGGGAGTACAGAGTCTGACATACATTAAATGCTCAAGAAAGGTTGGCTATTATTATCCTTGGGTGACCTTTGATAAAATGTGGAGGCATTCCACAGAGAAGCACATCAGCTAAGGTTCTGAGGGAGGCTATAGTGATGTGGTCGAAGCCTTACATGGGTCCAACTGGATCCTATTCCTCTACCAGAGTAACTCCAGGCTGAATTTTATTGATTTTCCCAGAGAAAATAACATCTACCTTCCCTAATTCATAGTCATTAAGTGAGCAAAAGAAGATATGTATTTGCAAAACAAAACAAAACAAAACAAAAAAAACCCACTGGGAAAACAAGTTAAATGCCATCAAGTTGCAAGGTATTGTTGTCCTTGTGATTGTTATCATTTCTGGAAAGCTTTTACTCTGGTAAATAATAAGACTTGCCCTTAAAAACCCTTTAAGTACATAGGGTCTAAATATGCGATCTAAAGGGAAAAAAGGGTTTCAGGAATTTAAATTAGTCTGGCAAAAGGCAGGTTGAACAGGGTGATTTAATTATCTTTTGTAACTTGAGTATTGCCTCCACATGGAGGGTGGTGACCAAATCGTCTGGTTTCTACCAAGGTCTAAAGAATAGGAAATTAGTTTTTGGTGCAAGTGGAGAAGATTAAGTTAACACTGAGAAATACCTCCAGACATTCGGTTGGAAGGATTAAAGATGCCATATGTAAATGCTATCCATGTAACATTAGGGGTTTTCCAGAATGAGAAGTCTAGGTGGATGCTTGAACAAAAAAAAGAGCCAGTGGTTTATAAAATAAGATGATAAATTTTATTCTAAAGGGAAGTTGGGATGGGCCATGAGTGCTCTAAAATGGAAGCTCAGAGCCAAGAAGCTGATAGGAAGTAGTCCCAGCAAATCCATGATGATGATGATGATGATGATGATGATGATGATGATGATTTTTCAGATGGAGTCCGCTGCCCAGGCTGGAGTGCAGTGGTGTGATCTCAGTCCACTGCAACCTCTGCCTCCCGGGTTCAAGCGATTCTCCTGCCTCAGCCTCCCAAGTAGCTGGGACTACAGGCACACGCCACCAAGCCTGGCTAGTTTTTGTATTTTTAGTAGAGACAGGGTTTCACCATCTTGGCCAGGCTGGTCTCGAACTCCTGACCTGGTGATCCACCCGCCTTGGCCTTCCAAAGTGTTGGAATTACAGGCGTGAGCCACCATGCCCGGCCAAATCCATGATTATTAAAAGGCCATCCTATTCCCACTGGGGGAGGGAGGTAGAAGGGAAGGGGGTGAGAGAGAACAGCATAAACCAATTCAGTTTTGAGTCAAAGAAGCACTGACAGTTTTCAGGTAACCTCCCTGTTGAAGATATGATGTTTGCAGAATAGGGTTTAAGATTAGGCTACATGAGGAAGTTAAGTCTGTCTCCCAGTGAGAATTAGAGGGATGCAGTTGAAGGCACAATATGTACCATGACAAAAGTTTGAGCTGGGTTTCCTGCTCCTCCTAGCAGAGGCAAAAGTGGAAGACAGAGTGATAGAATATTGTTGGAGAAGGTTCCAGAACTGTGCTGACTCGGATCAGCATTAATTTATGCTAAGTGAATTAGTGAAACCCTGTCTCTACTAAAAATACAAAAATTAGTTGGACATGGTGGTGCACGCCTGTAGTCCCAGTTGCTTGGGAGGCTGAGGCAGGAGAATCGGAAACTCAAGGTAACTCAAACCTGAGTTTTCAGTAGGACCACACTGCTGCTCGGCAATCCATTTATTCATCTCTTTTGATTCCCCTAAATACCGTCAATAGCTCTTCATGTCCTATGCTTCTCTTCAAGACTCTCCCTCCTACTCACTAAGTTCCAGCTATACTGACCTTTGTTTAATTGTTCAGACATGCCAAGTTCTCCTGCCTCATTGCTTTGCACATGCTCTACCTCCTACCTGGAATGCTTTTTAAACTCACTAATTCTCTGAATAACTCCTACTTTATTTATTTATTTATTTATTTATTTATTTATTTATTTACTTACTTATTTATTTTTAGATGGAGTCTTGCTCTGTCACCCAGGCTGGAGTGTAATGGCACGATCTCAGCTCACTGCATACTCCACCTCCCAGGTTCAAGCGATTCTCCTGTCTCAGCCTCCCGAGTAGCTGGGGTTACAGGTGCATGCCACCACACTTGGCTAATTTTTTGTATTTTAGTAGAGATGGGACTTCACCACGTTGCCCAGGCTGGTCTCGAACCCCTGAGCTCAGGCAATCCACCCGCCTCAGCCTCCCAAACTGCTAAGATTACAGGTGTGAGCCACTGTGCCCGGCCCATTACTCCTACTTTATATCTCAGCCTCAATGTCCCTTCCTCAGAAAGACTGTCTTTTTTTAAATTATTTTACTTTAAGTTCCAGGATACACGTGCAGAATGTGCAGGTTTGTTACTTAGGTATACATGTGCCGTGGTGCTTTGCTGAACCTATCAACCCATTATCTAGGTTTTAAGCCCTGCATGCATTAAGTATTTGTCCTAATGCTCACCCTCCCCTTGCCCCACCCGCCCCACAGCCAGGCCCCGGTGTGTATTGTTCTTCTCCCTGTGTCCATGTGTTCTCATTGTTCAACTCCTGCTTATGATTGAGAATATGTGGTGTTTGGTTTTCTGTTCCTGTGTTAGTTTGCTGAGAATGATGGCTTCCAGCTTCATCCATGTCCCTGCAAAGGACGTGATCTCATTCTTTTTTATGGTGGCATAGTATTCCATGGTGTATATGTCTCACATTTTCTTTATCCAGTCTATCATTGATGGGCATTTGAATTAGTTCCAAGTCTTTGCTACAGTAAATAGTGCTGCAATAAACATATGTGTGCATGTGTCTTTATAGTAGAATGATTGATAATCCTTTGGGTACATACCCAGTAATGGGATTGCTAGGTCAAATGGTATTTCTGGTTCTAGATCCTTGAATTGCCACACTGTCAGAAAGACTGTCTTGAACTCTAACTTTGGTTATGCCCCATAGTACCTCTCTCATTTTCTTTGTGGCATTTGCGCCAATTAATAATTATGTATATAGTTGTGTTCATTTGCTTAATGTTTGTCTGTGCAACTAGATAATACCTTCTGGGAGACAAAGAACATGTCTGTTCTGTTGATTACTAGCACCAGTCTAGAACAGTAGGCCCTCAATTAATCCTGGTTGAATAAATCAATATTCATCAACTCTGATGTCTCCATTAGAGACCTTTTCCACCAGTTTTCAGCATGCACTTTACCTGTCTTAAGCAATGTGGTAAGAGTTAACTCCCTTACCACACTAGTGTCCATAAAAGGATGAATCTAAAACAGTAATTTGGTTAGGCTAATCTGGCTTACTTTGGTGATCTCCCCATTCCAAGTATGTTTTCCTGTGTGCTGTTGAAGTGGACAATTATCTCCAAGAAAAGCGGCAGTATCTGACTTCCCCTCCCCCATCCAACCCCATCCTGTTTCTGTCAGGAAGTTGAAGGATGTGCTTTTCACTAAAATTACAGCATCAAGCATGTCTTCCAGAAGTCGATGCACATGAACAGATGCCCTAGAATCATGGGACAAAAAAATAATAAGCTACAGCCGCTCCCTCATGAGCATGAAATACCTTTGTCCAATTACACCTTGCCTTTCACAATTTTTTTTACCAAAAAATGGTATGTATGTAACTGCAGAAAAATAACAAGCTGCACCACACAATAACAAGGCAAAGTGGGCCTGTTAGTTGAGTTTTGGTTTGTTTTTGTTTTTGTTTTTTGAGACGGAGTCTTGCTGTGTCACCCAGGCTGGAGGGCAGTGGTATGATCTCGGCTCACTGCAAGCTCTGCCTCCAGGGTTCACACCATTCTCCTGCCTCAGCCTCCTGAGTAGCTGGGACTACAGGTGCCTGCCACCACTCCTGACTAATTTTTTGTATTTTTTCTTTTCTTTTCTTTTTTTTTTTTTTTTTTTTGTAGAGACGGGGTTTTACCGTGTTAGCCAAGATGCTCTCGATTTCCTGATCTCATGATCCACTTGCCTCGGCCTCCCAAAGTGCTGTGATTACAGGCGTGAACCACTGAGCCGGGCCTTTTTTTTTTTTTCTTTTCTTACATTTGTGTTGGAGAGTCTCACTTTTTCGCCAAGCTGGGGTGCAGTGGTGCGATCTTGGCTCACTGCAACCTCGACCTCCCAGGTTCCAGTGATTCTCCTGCCTCAGCCTCCCGAGTAGCTGGGATTACAGGTGCATGCCACCACGCCCGGCTAATTTTTGTATTTTTAGTAGAGATAGGGTTTCACCATATTGGCCAGGATGGTCTCGATCTCTTGACCTCGTGATCTGCCCACCCGGGCCTCCCAAAGTGCTGGGATCACAGGTGTGAGCCACCGCGCTTGGCGGAGTTTCCATTTTCAACTACACAGCTGTCGGTGGAGATGGAGAAGCTTAGTCATGCGTTACCTTTATTGGGCCTATAGAAACGGCAGGAGCCTGGAATTCATGGACGGACCCTTCAACAGAACTCCAACCACCTGCCTTCTATTTCAGAAACTCTAGGTATTGACTCACCAGATTCTGAAAGGTTCTTGACGTCACAGGAAAAGCAGAATAGGGACGCACAGTGAGAGGAAGAGCTGGGAATTGTAGTTTTGCATACTCCACTTGTTCAGAGTATCAGAAAGCCAGCTGGAAGGGAAAGAAGTTTTTTTAGTCTTGATTCAGCAAAGCCACATAAGATGCGAGTCAGCCAGGGAGGGGACTTTCAACCAGGAGTTATTTGTGCATATCAACCTTTTGTCTAGCTGTAGAGCTGAAAAATAGTTCAAAAGTACTACTCTGAGAATTGGGCAATGGGAAATCCATCAACCTAGGGTATTTGTAAACACTGGGTGTAGATGGATTTGTTCTTACTTGAGGATAAATGAGAAGAAAGCACCAACCACACTAAGTCAGTGGAAAACACTGCCCAATAAGAGAAAGGGAAGGAAAGGGAATATCTTAAAGACTTAAAGAAAGAAAAATTGTCTCCAAATGATTTACTACGGGAAATAAAGTAATGCTTTAGAATGCGCTTGACATTGATAAAACCATAGCAGAAAGGCCAAGATGTCAAGACAAAGAAAATGAAATTAAAAGGGAGACGGGTGACATAAATAAGGATTGTAAGGAGAATGAAAAATGGAACCGAAATAGAAAAATTAAAGCCTACAATGAAGCCGTAAAGAGCAGAATTGAACATACGGAAATTTAAGTCAGTAATATGGAAGATGAACCAGGGTCGCCCTCTCAGAAGGCATTTATCAACGATTTGGGTTGAAAATAATGAGATAGTGAATGACACTTATATTAGATGGCACATACAGAGAAAAAGTACAAGCAGTATCCTAAATCTTTACCCACTTCCTCCTCAGTTCTTTAGTTAAGACTGCGAACCACCAGCCGGGTGCTGTGGCTCATGCCTGTAATCCCTGTACTTTGGGAGGCCGAGGTGGGTGGATCACGAGGTCAGGAGTTCAAGACCAGCCTGTCCAGAACGGTGAAACCCCACCTCTACTAAAAAAAATACAAAAAGTTAGCCAGGCATGGTGGCATGTGAGTGTAATCCCAGCTACTTGGGAAGTTGAGGTAGGAGAAATTGCTTGAACCTGGGAGGTGGAAGTTGCAGTGAGCCGAGATCATGCCACACTCCAGCCTGGGCAACAGAGTGAGACTCCGTCTCAAAAAAAAAAAAAAAAAAAAAAAAAAGATTGCGAACAACTAGCTGGGCGCAGTGGCTCACACCTGATATACCAGCACTTTGGGAGGGTGAGGCAGGTGGATCACGAGGTCAGGAGTTCAAGACCAGCTTGGCCAGCACAGTGAAACCCCTGTCTCTACTAAAAAATACCAAAAAATGGCTGGGCATGGTGGCTAACGCCTGTAATCCCAGCACTTTGGGAGGCCGAGGCGGGTGGATCACAAGGTCAGGAGATCGAGACCATCCTGGCTAACACGGTGAAACCCCGTCTCTACTAAAAATACCAAAAAAATTAGCCAGGCGTGGTGGCGTGCACCTATAGTCCCAGCTACTTGGGAGGCTGAGTCAGGAGAATGGGGTGAACCCGGGAGGCAGAGCTTGCAGTGAGCCGAGATTGTGCCACTGCACTCCAGCCTGGGCGACAGAGCGAGACTCCGTCTCAAAAAAAAAAAAAAAAAAACAAAAAAAACAAAACAAAACAAAGCAAAACAAAAAAACTAAAAAATTAGCCAGGCATGGTGGCGTGTACCTGTAATCTCAGCTCCTCGGGAGGCTGATACAGGAGAATTGCTTGAACCTGGGAGGCGGAGGTTGCAGTGAGTTGAGATCGTGCCACTACACTCCAGTATGGGCAACAGAAGGAGACTCCATCTCAAAAAAAAAAAAAAAAAAAGATTGTGAACAACCTTCAGAAAGCCCCTGAGGTTTTGCTTCTAGTGGCTCAGAGCTGTCCCTCCAACTTCATGTCTTCATGTCTTACCTTTTATTCTGATCTCCTTTGTTTGTTTGTTTTTTTCTTTTAAAGTACTGACACTTTATAGAGGCAAGGTGGCATGGTGGTTAAGAGCACACATCTAGAAATAAACCACCTGTGTTTGGATTCCAGGTCTACTGTTACTGTGTTATCTTTGGTAAGTTATCTGACTGCTTTAGGTCCTAGTTATCTAATCTGTGAAGTGGCCATGATGGTGACAGTAACAGTAACTGTTAACACCTCACAGGGCTTACTATAATTAAATGAGCTAATGCGTGAAGGTGTTTTGAATAGTGCTAGTTGCAAATTGCAACTCCATGGTAAATCATTATTCTAAATTTTTACATTGTCCCTGGTTTCTTCCTTTCTATTCAACCCCAATTAGTACTTCAGGGTTGATATTTCATTTGAGGCTTTTAAGAGACGCTCTAGATTTTAGGTTCTCTCTTGGCTGTACTTTCTGGAGGCCATGCAGAAATCTTATCCTTACCTCTTGAATGCTACCCAAACCACGGTCTGGGGCTAGTATCCCAGATCCTCACATAGGGAAGTGAAACTAGAATTACTGATATTTATTGAAAGGAACTACAATAAATAAGTAAACAGAAGTAAGAAAGCCAAGCGTGGTGGCTCACGTTTGTAATCCCAGCACTTTGGAAGGCCAAGGCGGGCGGATCACGAGGTCAGGAGATCAAGACCATCCTGGCTAACACGGTGAAACCCCGTCTCTACTAAAAATACAAAAAATTAGCCGGGTGTGATTGCGGGCACCTGTAGTCCCAGCTACATGGGAGGCTGAGGCAGGAGAATGGTGTGAACCTGGGAGGCAGAGCTTGCAGTGAGCCGAGATTGGGCCACTGCACTCCAGCCTGGGGGACAGAGCGAGACTCTGTCTCAAAAAAAAAAAAAAGTAAGAAATATGCCCAGATGTACTCTGTGGGGGCAATTTGGTTAGCATTTAGGAACTGGGGGATGCAGTGGCTGGGGGGTGGTGGGTGGGGGAAAGGCTATATTAGGAGGCTGATGATAGACAGGTGGGTTTTGTGAGATTCCAGGTGAGAAATAGGGTCTGAGTTAAGACAGTAACAGTTTGGATGAAGCAGAGGGAATGGATTTGAGGGATATTCTGAGGGTAGGTTGGAGAAGGATTAGTAATTGAGGAAAAACAGTAGATGAAGCTCATGAATAGTTAAGAATTCAACTTATTACCTTTTAGTGTTTTATCTCTATCTACTTGACCGTGAGCCATAAAAGAACAAGAACTGTCCTTATTTTTCTTAAAATCCTCCATGGTTAGCATAGTAACTGACCCAAAGCAGGGATGTATTTTCAACTAATGCTAGAGCGAACTTAGCTTTTCAGTCTCTGATCTCTTAAACAAATGCTTTACCACAGTAATCGCACCTTCTGCTTAACATTCTCGCTGTTTCTCAAAGCTCAAAACTTCTTCCCTTTACAGATGGCCAAATCTTGACAAATCTTCAAAGTTCAACAAGGGCCTCCTCCTTTTAGAAGTCTTCCAAAGACAACATGGACCATGGTAGCCTTGCTCTTGCAGACTCACGGCACTGGTTGTCCTCAATGCATCTTTCATGATTACTCAGTGACAACTCTTCCACTTATCTAATACTTGCAAAGTCATTTAACTCATAAAAGTAGACTTTGTTCCATGAATTGGATCTGGAGATTCTCAAGTATAGGAATCATATCCATATTTCTTTCAGCACACTCTGCCCACTACTCTCACCCTGTAGAATGCATAGCACTTGAGCATGTGAGTAGTAGCTACCCAATAAATCATGGACCACAAAACCACTCAGTTTCCACTCCTATATACTCAGGTTGCATTTAAAATCTTTTTAAGTTAGAAATTCTTTTAAAATATTGTTTAAGATAAGAAATTCCTCACTTTCTAGCAGGACTGGATAAAACACTGCCAGAAACAGCCCCTCCCTGGCATCCAGACATTCTTTAATCTCCCAAGAGAGAGAAGACCAATTTGAGGCTTGATTCTAGGAGTTTGACTGGGACACAATTACTTGCCGTCTTCTCACAGAGGTCATCAATCCAAATCCCCTAATTCTGTGAGCACAGCGCACTCAAGTCCAACTGTACAAAAATCAAAGCCGAAGCTCCAAGTGCCAAGGTGAATAAAGGACCTGTTACAGGAACTTTAAATCATCAGCATTTCTCAAGTCAGATTCTTGCCAGAGCGTAGATCTACCAAGGTTAAAGCAAGCGTTCTGGAAGCAGACTCCAGGTCCCACGACAGAAACACTAGCAGGAACTACACGGCAGAGGCAAGGATGGTTAAAGGACCAACCGAGCAGGTGGGGTCTCAGAAGGACCAACCAAGCAAGTGAGGTCTCAGGATTTGATTGCAGATGCAAAACGAAATTAGAATGATATCCAGTCCTCCAGGCAAAAGAAAGGTGTGGTTGAGCAGAACAACCATATGTGATGAGTGTTGGGTGGAGGATGGGAACTTTCTTTCTTCCACAGAAAAGTGGAAGAAAGCAAACCCACTCCCTCAAGCTCTTTTATAAGGGCCCTAATCCCTGCCGTCATGACTTAATCACCTACTAAAGGCTCCACCTCTTAATACAATTATGCATATGGGACATCTAGGCCTCTGTTCATACCATTATAGAACAGTAAATAATTTCCAAACTGAATTTCACTCTGGAGGAAAGGGAGTTCCTTGTACCCTTCCAGCACTGGTTATAATTGCATCCAGGAATAGGGTGGATGAGAATTGCTGAGTCTGAATCTTTTGGCAGTAGGTCTTTATTACCTGTATCGGTTAGGATGTTCAAGTAAGAGAAGACTCAATTAAAACTTACACAATAGTTGGTGTTTTTTGGCTCACATAAAAAGGAGCTTGGAGTCAGGACAAATGGGTTGGTTTCATTCAGTGACTCAATGATATCACCAAGGGTCCTAGAGCAGGTAGTTAGTTGGTACCCAAGAGCCACTTCTTCTCCTCCTTTGCTAACAAAATCAAAAAATGTTCCATTTCTAGATGGTGATTCTTGACAAACTTAAGTCAATCACAAGAAGTCTACTAATAAAAGGGAAGGCTCTTTCTACATGCTTTTTACCACCCCCCACCCCCCGCTTCTGTTGAGGACTGTTGTGAAACTTTAGTTTTTGTCTGCTTAGTTTAAAATACTTTAAACAAGAGACACACAGCAAAGGAGATGCAGCATAGAGCAATTTATTGCAAAGGAGGAAGTATACTCTGAAAGCTAGGTGCGAAATAGACGGTACAACCTGATAAAAGATTCAGGGCAGGCTGCTCCTAAGGATGAGACGGCAAAGACTGGCACTAGGGGACTCACTTTATTGGAGTCTTATATGATTATTCATAAGGGGGTGGGGATAGGTGTTACTAGTAATCATGTTCTGGGTGGTCCTCTAGGAGCCCATGTGCAGTAGCTGTACATACTTATTCATATGTTGCATGTCTCATTAGGATCTTAAATATCCACCCAGGGGTGCTTTTCTTTTTTTTTTTTTTTATCATTACAATGAACAAAGGGTCAGTCTGAGGACAGGTAAAATAAAAATGCACATGCATTTTGCACAGGGGAAATTCCCAACGGGAGATAGCTTTGCTTGAGTGGGCTTGACTACAGTATGAATGCTGGGGCTTACTGTGTTGATGGTGCAATTAGTACAGTTCCTGCATCCCGAGGACATGGTTACTTACTTGACTACCTATCCTGCCTCAATTTGGATGCTGGTTTGAGAACACAATGTCTGGAGCTCTCACAGCCATCTTGTGATCATGAGGAAACATGGAATGCCAATATGCTGAGAAGGCAGAATATCAAGACTAGAAGATCTTGAGTCCTTGATGAAAATGTTGAGCGGTTGCACCAAACCTGGACTTACTTACCTTGAGATTTCTCATTATGTGAGATCATTATTATTTAAGGTTAGCTGGGTATTTCTCTTATTTGCAGCTCAAGGCATTGCTAACTGATATGGGTTGGGTTTTCTGTCTCTGTGCTCTGTTATCCTCAGTGTCAGCTTTATCCTCTGTGATGGCAAAATGACTGCAGAAATACTAAGCTTTGTATCTGTACATCACATTCGTCCAGAAGGTAAAAACACACTTTTAGTGATCCAGCATACACATAAGAGTTGTGAGATTCACCTTGACTGGACCAGCCTAGGTTACCTACTCAGCTTTGAACCAATGATAGTGGTCAGTGGTATGGAATATATTGATTAGTTTATGCTATTCAGGATCTGCTCCCAGAACTGAGAATAATAATCAAAATAAAACCAGGATTCTTTTAGCAAATGCCCTCAATGCCTTGCTTATATCTCCTAGGCTCACCTTGGTGATCACCTCCACCTTTGATGGGCAGTTTCCATATACACTAAAGACTTCCGACCTTAAGCACCTGCAACTCTCTACTAAGGTTATTCTCTGGCCACGGAAGCACAAGTGAAGTCTCAGGCATTATCAATTCCCAGGAACCACCCTCAACAGATGATGGAGTTTGATGGATAAATATTTCTTTAGGTTTTTTGATCTAGTGAGATGGTTCTTATGTTCCACATTTGTAGTGTCCAACACAATAAGCCAACACATGTGGTTATTACAATTTAAATTAATTGACAATAGATAAAATGAAACATTCAGTTCCTCAGTCACACTGGCCTCATTTCAAGTACACAACAATTGCATGTGGCTAGAGGTTGCCATATTGGACAGTGCAGATAGGTCATTCCATTGCACAGAAAGTTCTTTTGGGCAGTGCTATTCTGCACGGTCTCTCTGAGCATCCTCTCAGAACTGAGCACATGTTGATCACTTGTTAATTCACCTTTTCTTAGCCTTTTCTTACCTATTTTGTTTCCTCACATCTTCACTCTTTCTTAGTCCATTTGTGCTGCTATAACAAAATATCTAAGACTGGTAATTTATAAAGAACAAATATTTATTTTTTACATTTTTGGTGGTTGGGAAGTCCAAGATTATGGCACTGGTGTTTGGTGTCTGGTAAGGGCCTTCCTGCTGTATCCTCACATGACAGAAAAGCGAAGAACACAAACCCACTCCCTCAAGCCCTTTTATAAGGGCCCTAATCCCTGCCCTCATGATGTAATCACTGCCTAAAGGCTCCATCTCTAATACAATCACACTGGTGATTACCTTTCAACATATGAACTTCAGGAAATATCCAAATTGCAGCACTCTGCTTCCTGGAATCACCTTCCAAATACGCTTGCCCCAAAGTCCTTGTCTCAGTGTTTTGAAGAATCCTAACCAAGAAAATACTCTTAGGAAGAGGAAAGAGAGGGAAGGATATTGTCGACGACCAACACATGTCTTCTACATTCTTGCTACTCAAAGCATGGTCCACGACTGGCAGATTTTTAGAGAAGCAGAATCTTGCCAGGCGTGGTGGCTCACACCTGTAATCTCACCACTTTGGGAGGCTGAGGCGGGTGGAGCACCTGAGGTCAGGAGTTCGAGATCACCTGGCCAATATGGTGAAACCCCGTCTCAACTAAAAATATAAAAATTAGCTGGACATGGTGGTGGTCGCCTGTAACCCCAGCTACTCAGGAGGCTGAGGCAGGAGAATCTCTTGAACCCGGGAGGTGGAGGTTGCAGTGAGCCGAGATTGCACTCCAGCCTGCGCGACAGAGCGAGACTCTGTCTCAAAAAAATAAATAAATAAATAAATAAAAAGGAAAGGAAAGCAGAGTCTCAGGCCTCACCCCAAACCTACAGAACCGGGATCTGCATTTTAAAAAGATTCCCCAGGTGATCTGGCTACACAGTCAACTTTGAGATGTTCTGCCTCATAGCTCTCTTAAACAGAGGGAGGAGAAAACAGAAACTGATAAAACACACCCTTCAAACAGGGCTTCTCACTAAAAAGCTCCAAAAGGTATATGTCATCATCTTTCATTTCAGGACTCTGGTGCTTTTACCAATGTTTACATTTTTCATTTTCATTTTTGTCTTGAGGATCTTATGGCCCACTAGCTTGAGCTCCCGTTTCCTTGAGAAGAAAAGCAACTTTTGTCCTTTGAGTTGACCTCTTTAGCACTGATTTTTTTCCTTTCTGTCTCTAGAGGGTCTTTGACTCCCCAGTTCAGCATTTTATCATAAGGTGGTCAGAGAGCCAACATGTGACAAAGTCCTACTCCGATGGACTTTCACAGCTGGCGAGCGAATAAACCCTCTCTCCTAAAGACAATGGGATTCTCTATCTACAGCCAAATTTGTTCTAATTAGCTGGCTCTCAGCTTTGCAGGACAAGTCTTCTGGAGGTTAATAATGCTATTTTGAGAATACCTGTATCTTGCCTGTTAATGAACATGATGATGTGAACATAAAATATTTTTCATTCCACAAAGAAAGACAGTCCCCATTCCCTATCTCCTGTCTCCATTCTGGACTTGCTTTGTTTTTACTTAAATTATGTTCAAATCACACTTCCATTAGTGTTAATTCGGTGGCTTTTGCAATGTTTTTTTCGTTCTTTACCTAACAAGTGATTTCTTTGCTTAGCCCTGATGGAGGCATTTGTTTTGCTCAGGAATGTCTTTTGATTATTGGCCTAAATAAAAGAGCAATGTTTCATGCCAGGTGCTTAAATTTTTGCTTGAAGTGTGTTGGGACACAGCATCTTTGGCAGATATTTATCTAGCATTGGTTTAAGGAAAACTAGGCTTTTTCAAACCTGTGCTATCTGAATGCTGTTTGATTCTTGACCCTCATAAAGGACATCTTAACTTTACCTGCTGGTAAGATGTGGAAAAAATATTATGTGACTGCTAAGGATCCGGAAGCTCTGAAAATTTGATTGCTAGTTAAAAATTTTAGGCAGCTTTCTGCAGGATCAGACCCGACATTTAGTTGTTTTGACAAATATAACATTAATTAAGATACTGCAATCCTTCCCTACTGGCTAAGTTGCCCTTGCAGTAAGCACCCCTCCACTACCACTGGCTGCCATTCCCACTATACCCTGCCTCCTCACGCCTGCTGCAGGAACCACTCCTTCCTCCCAACCTTAACACCACCATTTCCCCAGAACCCGGCACTAAAGAATACACGTCTGGCCTAGCAGAGGCCTTCAGGACTCAGCTCTAATGCCAGTGCCCCTGTGGCTGGCTTGACTTCAAATAAGTTGGCAGGTGGGTGCCCTGCTGTACAGGTTGCTAAATCTTTTAAATATTCTCTTTGTGAGAATTCAGTCGTCTTGTTATCTGGCTCTTGAAGAATGTGCAAAACATTCAGAAAACAGTCCTCAAATCTTTGAAAGAACGTCCTGTTTGGAATGGCAAACAGAATTGTGCTGACCTTAAGACGGTTGAGAGTATTAGGTAACCCTCCTCTCAAGGATACAATATTTCCTTTCTTGGAGGTGAGAAAAGAGTTGAGAAACTAGATTGACTTAGGGGTCAAAATTGGACTCAGGTCATGTATTACATAAAACTAGATTTGCCTCCAAACTTTGCATTATTATTATTATTATTTTTGAGATGGAGTTTTGCTCTTGTCGCCCAGACTGAGTGGAATGGTGCGATCTCGGCTCACTGCAACCTCCGTCTCCCGGGTTCAAGCGATTCTCCTGCCTCAGCCTCCTGAGTAGCTGGGATTACAGGTACCCACCACCACACCTGGATAATTTTACTATTTTTCGTAGAGTCAGGGTTTCGCCATGTTGGCCAGGCTGGTCTCGAACTTCTGACCTCATGTGATCCGCCCGCCTCAGCCTCCCAAAGTGCTGGGACTACAGTGCACTGTGTTCTTAACCTGTCTTTAGATTTCCCGGTTCCTTGTATCAGGCACACAGAAAAACGGAGTGTTTTCTGGCTTCCTCTTTGAGATGCCTTTAGGGCCCCCTAGTGGCTGTTTTAAGACCTCAGGTTTCTTAGGATTAAGGTCTCTTTGACCCTAATAAAAAAAAATCAGACCTTTCCGAATCTCTTCAGTGACAGGTACAATAACTGTGTGGAGATAAATAGATAACAGTTGGTTTAGATAGCTCAATTTATTTTTTTCATTTTTCGGTTCTCAGCAAAAGCTGTGCTCATTCTTTAGAAATAACAGATATATCACCTTACATATTTTATTCTGCATTCTCATACTATATCGTAGAGGAAATCCTTTTAAGACATTTATATCTTGGTTTGTGTCAAAGGGCTATAATTCCTAGTAACTACATCCTACTTCAGGGTTTCCATGTATATTCATATACATATTTAGTTGCTTGTACTGGGGAGTTGAGGTGCTTTACAATTTTCCAACGTAATACTTTAAACGTGGGGGCTTGATGTACTAACCAGAGGGCTCAGTATGTGGCATATTTCAGTCTGACAACATTAATATCATTTAGAGCATTAGCTATGCCAGTGACTGCAGGAACTTGCAACCTTTATTTGATAAAACAAAGCTTTTCCACATTTAAGGTGCTTATTGACCAATGCAAGTACATTTTGTGAAATCCACTAATAAGGCATTATGTCTTCAACATGCGTTACTGACCAGCGTGAACATTGCTATCTCCCACACGATGGTCACATTTTTCTTTCTTAGATTCTATCTAGAGAATGTACACTTGAGTAATTATAATGGAGATATTTTTTTCCCCCGCAAGCTTATCTTTTAGTTGCTGATGTTATTCAATTATTTCTCCTTCGCTTGTAAATTTCAGGTCTCTTTTCCTTTCCTCAGTCACGTTATCTTTATTAATATGCTAATATGCTGTAACAATGCATTTTACACTACTAATGAAGTGAAGCAAAGCAAAACGTAAAAAGAAAGTACAAATTCTGGCTTAAACTTTACCCGGTTCCGGGGCGGGGGTGGGGGTGAGACAGGAGGAAGAGAGTAGGAAGGAAGGACATTCGGGCGGCAAAAAAATAAAAATGATCCCCTTGTTTTCAGCGCGTTCTAGAACAGAGCTGCACGTCAGAGGAAGAACTGAGCAGCCTTCGAGCTAAAACACTCGGCATTAAACTTTGACACTTCAATGGTCTCTAGAATATTAGGTAATAGTTTTTCATATAATGTTCTTCTCCGATACGGTAATGGCATCAAAACAGATCGGCTATGCCTGCAACGTGCACGGTGAGACTTATCCCCGCAGAGATAAGACAGCAGGACCCCAGCCTCGCAGTTAACTTATCCCGAAGCTCCAAAGCAAACGTCTTTTACTTCTTCGCCGGGGACGCTGCTGTGCCACCGCTGCCTCCCTTTCGCATTCTGCTGGGCTCCGTCAGCCGCTGAGATTAGGTAAACAGCGCCCCGGAGCCGGGGCAGAGCGGGCGCTGCTGCTGCTGGTGGGGGTCGTTGTTTCAAGAGGCTGGAGGGAAGGGGGATGGGAGAAGGGTCCCAGCCCGGTCAAGCCAAAGGCCGAGAGTGTGGTTACCCAGGCGGGAGCCAGGTCTGGAGCGGAGCAGGGGCCGAGCCTCGGAAGCCCCTGCCCACCCCCAGGCCGACCTCGAGGAGTGGGGTCAGCTCGGCAGCCCGAGCTCGGCGGCCTTTTCCCGCGCGCCCCGTCACCAGCCCATCCTTCCCCTGCCCCTTTCAAGAACTAGGGTGGGCTTCCCGCTGCCTCGCCAGAGTCCTGGAGCGCGGAGAGGCGCGCAGAGGGGAGGCAGAGACCCGGCGGCCCGCGCGGCTGGGGAGAGGTGGAAACCCGGGGGGAAGGGGACCCCAGAAGCCCTGGGACCGAGCTGGGGAAAAACCCGGGAGCTGGATCGCGCGCCCGGAGCTCCAGTCTCCGAGTCGGAGTTGTGCGGCCCTCGGCGTCCTCTTTCTCTCCCTGCTTCTCTGCTTTCGCCTCCTCTGGGTCTTCTCTCGAGGGCATCCTCCTTCCATCCATTCTCACACCCCCGCCCTTGTACCCCGACCCATTTCGCCCACTCCTCCTGTGGCTTGGGAGGACTCTCAGCACCCCACCCTCGTTCCTAGAACTGGGAGGCTGGAAGTCCATTCAAGGGATGTTGCGCGCCGGGTTCTTATGCCAAGAGGGAAAGAGCGAGAATAAAACCAGCAGGGGAGGGGCGTGTTGTGCGTGCACGGGGTGTGTGTTTGGGGTGGGGGAAACAGAATGTAGTTTCCTCAGAGGAACAGGAAGCCTTGGACAGGATTCTTGGAAACTGAGCCCAGAAAGATGCCGTCAGAGCCCTTCAGCGGGGCTCCTCACAGACTCCAGCTGCCCCACACCATGCCCACCTCTGAGAGAAGCGGCGACCCGAGGCGGGGAAACTTCCTACTTCTCACGACGGCTGTTTTGTGCAATTTGGGGAGCAGGCTGCATGGTCCTGCAAGCCTGCGAGCGTCTCTAACACGGCAGCTGCGAGCCCGTCCCGCTTCCCTTCCCCCCCTTTCCGCGAGGCACGCCAAACCCGAGGCGGCCGGGAGCGGCCGGGGTGGGGGGGAAGAAGGGCGGGGAGCTCTCAGCTTGCACCCTTTCATCCCGACCCGGCCCGGGATCCCGGCTCCGGGTGTTGCTTCCGCCTGCCTGCCAGCGAGCTGAAGAAGCACTGGGGCGGAGTCTCCCCGGGGGGCGGAGCCTGTGCGGGGGCGAACTTTCGGTCCGCGCGGCTGCGGAGCTTGCCATTGGTCGGCCGCTCGGTCACGGGGTCGGAGGCGGGCGCCGAGGAGGGCGCCGGCCCCGCCCCCGCTCGGAACCCAGCCCCGGCTCGCGGTCCCCCCCGGCTGCACAGACATGACACAGACACACAGTCACTGCAGCTGCTGAGCGAGTCCGGCGCTCTGGGCACGCGGAGGCGGCGGGGCCAGCCCGAAGCCCGGACCCCAGCGCCCGCCCCTGTCGGCCCCAGCTCGGCAGCCCCCTCCTGACCGGGCGCGGGAGGCGGGGATCGCGCGCCGGCTCCGGCCAGCGGCGCCCGGCTGCCCGTGGCGGCTGCAGCGGCCGCCCAGCTCCGAGCGCCGGGCGCTCCGGGAAGCCGGCGCATCTCGGAGGCGGCGGCGGCCGAGGCCGGCGAGCGCTCCCGGCGGCGGGGGCCGCCCGCCTCGGCTCCCCGCACCCACCGCACCGCGATCCGCTCGCCGCGCCTCCGCTCCCGTGACCTTCCCGCGGCGCCTCCCCTAGCCCCGCGCCCCCGGCCCCGCGCCCCAGGCCGGGGCGAGGCCCTCTCCGGCGCCTCCTTCCCGCGGAGCCGCTGGCGGGCGGCGCAGGCCCTGGGGGAGAGCGCGCCGCGGCCGGCTGCAGCCCCCCCCCGCGCCGCCGCGCTCGGCGCCTGGCCCGGCCGGTGTGTTCCTGCCCCGCCGCCGCGCTGGAGCCCGGGCGCCCGAAGCTGGGGGCGCGGCCGCGCTCGCCTCGCCGGGCCGTTCGCGGGCAGGCCCTGCCCTGAAGGGACGAATCGGCTGGGAGCGCGGGAGGTGGAGTCGGCCCCGGCGGCCGCTCCCTGTACCCAACCCGAGGCGGACCCAGGCCCCTGCCCATGCGGGGCGCCCCTGGCTCGGAAGAGTCCCCCGGGCCGGGAGCAGCTCCAGGCAGCGGCCCCGGAGGAAGAGGAAGAAGGGACAGTGCTCAGCTTGGGCGACCCGGACCCTCGCCGCGGCATTTGGAGCCGGGGGCAGTCCCGAACTCTGCGATTGGCACCGCCGCTCCGAGTAGGGCAGCGCCTGCCGGGACCCTGACCCGGACCCCGTGCGCCTCGTAGGCGGCGGCGTCGCCGCGCCACCCCGTTCTTCCGCGTCTCCCTCTGCCTGGCGGCAGTCACGGCTAAGGTAAGAGCCCCGGAGTGCGAGAGTCGCCGCGGGGGCGCCGTGGTGTGCAGCGCCGGACAAGTTCTCCGAACCTGTCGCTGGTACCCCCTGTACTCGGGATGCCGGCGGGGAGGCTGGGCACACCCTCTGCTGCCCTGGCCGGGAGCCCTGGAGAGGCTGGAGGTGGAAGCCCTCAGTCTCCGACGTCCCGAGGACCCCCTCAGGGCCTGCTCCGCTTCTGGGCACACAGGCTGCTGGCAGGGAGCGAGCCGGGAGTTGTTTCTGGTTAACACCAGGAGTGCATGTGACCGATACTCGCACCCGGGGCCTCACTTGTTAGCGGTGAGCACCTGTGGTTTGCGGAGCCTGCCGTGTTTGGAGAGGCCCGACTTGGGCGGTACGCAACTACCTTTCCTGGTGTGATGCTGTGAATAACTTTTCTTGTTTCTTCTTGCAGACAGTCCGGGGCAATTTGGGGGCGAGCAGCTACAGCTTGCGAGTCCCTCTTTAGGACAGAGTGGTTGGTTGGCATTTGCTATCTGTAGGGGGGGAACCCAACCAGCATGTCCTTCCTATTAGGCAAAGCTGCTTGTGAGGAGTGATCAGTGTACAGCTATGCAGACATTCTTGTAAGTGTCACTACTTTTGAAGTTTTGAAGTGAGGACTCCAAAGTTTGTGTATCCTCAAGTTATTTAGTTCATTGCCTTATCCTCTTTTAAATGTTCCTCTTGAGGAACCTCAGTTGTACAAGCCTGTCCTTGCCTGTTTGAAATTTATGAAACCTATGAGCTTCCCCCAGAACAATCTGATTTTAAGTGGGTCACTTCGGAGGGAACAGATTGTCTCTTGCACACTGAATCCATCCCTTGGGTGACCCTGTTTAATGGGGATGGATTTTTTTTTTTTGGTCCCTATGCTGATGTACCTCGGTTGAGCAGGTTACTGCTGAATTCAGAATCCGTGAATTTTGTCACTCAGTCCATTAAAATGATCTCCTGAGGGAGCAAAATAGCAGCTTACATTTTCCGTGAGTGTCACTGGAAGTTTTACAGGGTCTTATGTAAGTGCCCAGAGAGAGAGACAGAGGAGGGAGTCGGGGGAGATCAGGCTCCTGCTTCCTTCAAGGGAAGGAACGGAGGGGGTGGCAGGTGGGGGCGTCCACCTCCCTGATATGCAGATGCCTATTCTCTCTGACACAGGTGTGGAGACCTGAACTGCTTATCATTCCGTGGAGGCGGTCACCTCAGGTTAATTTTTCTCCTCACCTCTCCTCTCTTCCCACCTCAGGAGTCAGCTTCGATAGACTTAAGATAAGGAAAGCTGCTAAATTAAGAAAGGAACAAGTGGTGGTGGTTTATTTTCCCATCTCTCACAAATGGGTGACATTACTCACCGGCACACTTGGTCCTCACTAGGGATCAAAATAAAAGAAATAAAAACGCTGGCTTTAAGATTTCACGCATCTCTTAGTGTACCTTTATTGTTCAAGAGTACTTTACTTTAGTGAAAATTGCTTGTGGAGAACACATTTATCGAGCCTGTCCCTGTTAATTCCATGCCAGGAAGAAAACTCACTCGAACAGAGAGGCAAAAGTCACCAAGATTTAGAGGTTAGTGGGTTTTTGAGAGTGGTGAGGAAAGGAATCAAATCTCCCTAGCAGGACAGAGAGGGTTTTAAAGGGAAGATGGGATTGCTGTGGAGTGAGCAGTAGCTGCTGACAAGTGTGGGCCCTCCTGCTTCGCCTAATGAAGTGTGCTGGGGTGTGGATTAACTTTTTGATGTGAGCTAATGCAGATACCTTTGGTTTTTAAACCATACCTGGAAGGGCCTTAGAAATGAAATGAAAGGGTTTTTTCATCTCATCATAGGTCTCGGAAGTGCTTCCATCTCTTGGGAAGGTTGTGAAGGTTTCCTTTGTTTCTGGGTTCCTGAGCTGCGCTTTAAAGTTGATGCACAGTGCAGGGAGGGTGCGTCCTGTAGTGTCGCCATCCTTCAGCCACCTACAGTAGCAGGACACTAGGGGGGACTAGTTATCTTTTCCACCACTGAAGAAGAAGAAAACACCAGGGCCTGTGTTACTGTGGTTTATCTTGAGGGTTCATGAGCCTGCGATTTATGTTGAGGGTTCGTGAGACTGTGGTTTAATCTTGAGGATTCGTGAGACAAACTTTTTGGTATCCAGTACAGGCTTGCACTAATGAGTGGATTCTGAGTGCCTAACGGATGGGCCTGCTCACATCTAAATTGTCATTTGGACAACTTAGAACCAGTTAACTGCAAAATGTTATGTGACATTCTGAAAAGACTCAGTTACAATCTCTAAGTATTTAAGGACTGTGCAAAGGCTCTATCCTTTGAATATTAGACCATCCTAACTTTAAGTTCCCTAACAGTTTGTCATCAACACTTCTGTTTGGTTTTTGATGGCATATTTCCTGCAGTCATCATAAAATCACATGGCTTCAAAATGTCTCTGCAGTGAACTCCATCAAACTTCAAATTCCCCTTAAAAATACATTCTTTATACTTACAGATGTCTTGACAGCGTAGTTGCACTTCCATCTCAGATGCTCTCTGCACCTTTAGTAGTATGAAATCATTAGTGTCTACAGGCCTTCCAGCAGAATTGGAAGATAATTCTGCTTCCCTGAAGAGCACTGACTGCCCCATTGCCTAGATTTACCCAAGTAGCTAAGTCTTATCAAAGCTGATTCCAGAGGTGGGGGGAGACAGGCAAGATGCAAGGTAGAGGCCAAGAAGAGCCTGCTCAGTTTAGAATACTGTCACAAAAACAGGTAAATATCACCAAGATGTTGGTCATACTGGATTCCTAAAGGCCCAGTTCAGCGTGTAGAGTTAGACTCTGTTTGAAACCTGTGAACCCACCTGAGTTATTACTTCTCCCTGAACCCTGGGGTCTGGTAGACTGCATTTGTGACCCTTTACCCATATGTGTAGTGCATATTTAGGTAGTTGAAGGGGAGCTATTGTTGTGGTCTAGGAAAAATGGTCAGCAGAAAGCTTTATTTCTAACATTAAGGCTTTATAGATTGATTCTGTTGGGCGCAGAACAGCCAAGGGGTAAGAGATTGGAACAGGAAAATACCATTGCATTTGCCATTGAGCACCAACGATTGAAAACCGATCCTGTGGAGGATATATGCTGTCATCCTAAGACATGAATGGGGTCTTACGAATTTGATGGAAGCCAGATGGCAGAAGTAGAGGCAGGAGGCTGGCCTTCCTTATTGTCCGTGAACAAGATGAAGGTGTCTTTTTGGCTGGAGATTCTCAGAAAGGAGGAGCATACTGAATTGGGGGTGGGGGATATGAGACCCAAAAGGTTGAGAGCTCCAGGCACCCTGCCACTGCCACACCTTGGGGATACAGCCACCTTGCAAAATCTGCTTAGTGTTGGTGAGGCTGCTCTACCTGGAGTATTTACCATTCATTGAGAGGTGTTCAGCATTTCTCTGTCACATTGGCATGTGGAGAGTAGCAGGCAGCAACCAGTGAAGTTAAGGCTTCATTAAATGTATTTTATAAGACTTTTCATCTTTTCGTTTAACAAGTAATAATAGACCATCTACCCTGTGGCAGGTGCCATGCTCTGTGTGGAGGTTACAGAGGTTCTACATTTAGCTTCTAGTCTTTTATGGGAGGCAGACATTCAACTGTTTTTTTTGTTTGTTTGTTTCTTTGTTTTTTCTTTTTTTTTGAGATGGAGTCTTTCTCTGTCAGACAGACTAGAGTGCAGTGGCACGATCTTGGCTCACTGCAACCTCTGCCTCCCGGGTTCAGGCGATTCTCCTGCCTCAGCCTCCCGAGTAGCTGGGATTACAGGTGCCTGCCACTGTGCCCAGTTAATTACTGTATTTTTAGTAGAGACGAGGTTTCACCATTTTGGCTAGGCTGGTCTCGAACTCCTGACCTCGTGATCTACCTGCTTCGGCCTCTCAGAGTGCTGGGATTACAAGCATGAGCCACCATACCCGGCCCAGACATTCAACTATTATTACCCAGTAAGTACTATCCTGCAACCTTGTTCAAGAGATGAGTTTGAACTTCCCAGGGGAGTAGGAAGGAAGGGAATCGCAGGCAGACAGAACAGCATGGAAACCCTAAAGTTATCTATTGTGGTGTGTATGGAGAATAGTCATAGTATGGCTGGAAGGTGGGATGTGCCCAAAGGGAAATGCAGTGTTAGAAGAGAAATAATTTAATAGGATTCCATGCTGAGGACCGTGCCCCAGCTTCTTGCTCTGTGTATTCAAATAGTGGCAAGAATGGTTGCGAGATAAAATCTGAGAATGCTAATTGGTTATTCCTCATTGTTATTACAAACAGAAAATTTCCTTTTTTGTCCATTATCATTGTACATATAGCATTTTGTCTGTTCTTTAAAAAACTATTAGCAATGCAAATCAAGAAAGGGTCCCTTGTCAACCCTAAGTCTGCCCTCTTGTGTACATGAATTACACTTGGCACTTTCATTATGTCATTATGCAGCAGTGGGAAAAATGACAGTGTTACCTGACAAATGATATAGTATGAAAAAAAAACACACTTAGGTGAGAACAAATTCCATTTTGTCAGATTTGCTCTGGGTAGAGTTATGGTTGTGTTTAACACGTGAACAAGGTTCTTATATTATAATCATTTCAGTTCTAGTCTAAACTTTCTTTGCTGTTAGAAAAGAAACAGTTTTGAATATTTGGAATGGGAGCCTAGGTGCACATGTCTGCCCGTGTGTGTTTCTTGAAATGAGGAAACTGTGGTGAGGAAGAACAAGCAACAATGTAACCGCCTAAAGGATATTAGAGAGCGTGGAAAATCACAGTTGTAACAGCAATCTCCAGGGCCAGGTATATTTAGTATATTTTTTAGAAACAGCAAGCAGAAGGACAATGGGGATAAAAGTTAGAAGCCTCTCTCTGTCCCTCTGTGTGTGTGTGTGTGTGTGTATCTGTGTGTCTGTTTGTGTGTTTATGATTGTATGTTTGTCTTGTCTCTATCATCCATCCCTATGTT
This sequence comes from Theropithecus gelada, assembly GCF_003255815.1. NCBI lineage: Eukaryota > Metazoa > Chordata > Mammalia > Primates > Cercopithecidae > Theropithecus > Theropithecus gelada. The sequence continues at coordinate 16,642,960 of NC_037678.1, forward strand.
GATTGGGAGACAGGGTGCTTTAATCAAGCCTGGGGGATCTGAAGTTTAGTCTTGCATCATCCTGTGCTAACTTGCTATGTGACCTTAGAATATTTCTTGATATCTCTGGGCTTCAGGCGCTGTCTCCATACATTAGCGTGTTATTGACCTTGTAAGTAGGAATTTAGAGGCCCAGGGAGGGAAAGGGTTTGCCTGAGTCAGTTATCTTAGCCTCTACACTGACCACTCTTTAGATTTTCTAGTTTTTTCCCTCTGAAGTGGAAAGAAAGAGGCCCGATCAGTTCAAAGGTGCACTCTTCCTTGAAATGTAAAGCACTACAAATACATAAGGCTGAAGAAAAGAATCACAAAGTCTGTGATTGGTCATAGAGCCATTTTCATACAGTAGCAGCCAGACTTGCCTGCTAACTTCTTACCTATGGTGGAAACCCGTTAGTTCTGAAATGTTACACTGTTCCTTGACCACTATTCGAGAATTAAGTGCTTTGTGATTAAAAACAACAGCAACAATGCTGAATATTGTAATTATTTCATAATTAAGTAAATAAAAGCTGAGTTGACCTCTCTGGATTTTGCAAAGCCCTGACTGTAACTTGGAAAGGAAAACCCATTCATTTGGCCTGAATGGGAGATTACCTTGTGGGGGAGCTGTTGGATGAATACCAAGGGTCTTTCGAAGAAAAATAGAGTAGAAGAGCAATTGGGTAGATACACAAGTCAGGAAAATTGCAAAGTGACTTAGGTTGATGCCTCCAAATGTGTGAGTTGCTAGAAAGAGGGCTCCTCACTATGGCTAATCTCCTGGGGGTAGAAGGCATTGCTTATTGGAGAGACGAGATCTGAAGTAAGTATGGTGTAAATAGGAGGTTTGTTCCATTCTTATTTGGGAGTTGAAGCCAGTGGAGGAGTGCTCTATTTTAGGAGAAGTGGGCATATAAAATGGGATCTTAAAACCAAATAATTTAAGATAAGTTAATTGCAGTACAAAAAGATTTTTACCTTACTAAAGGGATTCATAGTGAGTCTCCTTTTAATAGCTAATTCCGTTATTATATTTCAAATTATTTGATGAACACAATCATGACAGACCCTTTTGGAAGCCTCACCTGTTATGTAAAACCAAGGACTTTTCAGCTGGGCACAGTAGCTCATGCCTGTAATCCCAGCACTTTGGGAAGCTGAGGTGGGCGGATCATGAGGTCAAGAGATCGAGACCATCCTGGCCAACATGCTGAAACCCCAACTCTACTAAAAATACAAAAAAAATTGGCCGAGCGTGGTGTTGCATGCCTATAGTGCCAGCTACAAAGGAGGCTGAGGCAGGAGAATCACTTGAACCTGGGAGGCAGAGGTTGCAGTGAGTCGAGATTGCGCCACTGTACTCCAGCCTGGCGACAGAGCGGGATTCTGTCTCAAAAAAAAAACAAACAAAAAAAAAAAAATCAAATCAAAACAAAACAAAACGAACAAAAAAACAAAAACAAAACCAAGGACTTTTCAAACATAAACTAGAATGTTTTAACAAATAACCCACTAGGAGCCTAGTATTCAACTGTATTGCAGAAAGCAGTCCAGTGGTTATGTAAACTGTCATAACTGCTAACCTAACACATAAAGTTACATCGCTTACTTACTTTTGGCAGATTACTTATTTAACTACTGTTCTTCCTGGAGATAACAGTATTCACCTACTCACCTTCATAAGTTCCTTAATCACCCGCACATTCTACCTCTAAGAATATATCAAGAACAGAAGTGGTTTGAAAAGTAAATTAGGTAAGAGTTTCCAGGATTCTGAGTTTTTGTAATTGCAGAAACATGGAATTCATTTTGTTCTGCTTGAGTATACAGGAGAGGCGATGTGTATGAGACATCAAAAGATACCAAAATCAGGCCGGGCACGGTGGCTCACACCTGTAATCCCAGCACTTTGGGAGGCCAAGATGGGCGGATCACCTGAGGTCAGGAGTTTGAGACCAGCCTGGCCAACATGGTGAAACCCTGTCTCTACTAAAAATACAAAAAATTAGCCGGGCGTGGTGGTGCATGCCAGTAATCCCAGCTACTTGGGAGGCTGAGGCAGGAGAGTCACTTGAACCCCAGAGGCAGAGGTTACAGTGAGCCGAGATCACGGCCATTGTACTCCAGCCTGGAAACAGAGTGAGACTTCATCTCAAAAAAAAAAAAAAAAAAATCAAAATCATTCTTGTCTACTGGTTCTTCCTTCACTGTAACGGAAATATCTAGGGCTTTTTTTCCCATTGTTGTTGTTCCTTTATCTCTTACGAAGGTTTCCAAAAAAGAATTTGTTCTAGGAATGGAATAAAATGTAAGGCGTTTAAGGCTTCAGAGGTAATTTTGGGCAACCTGGAGTTGCAGGTAATCACAGGCTAGGGCTGGAATTGAAAATGCAGCCTCACCCATAATTTGAGCCTCTTTTGTCACATTATGGGGCTGTTCCTTGGACAGGCAGCAGACACAGATGGAGATGGAACCCTGACTACTGAGAGAGCTTTGCTCTTAACATAGTCCTTTTCTGAATTACCAAGGCCAATTGGGAAGAAAGGACTTGTGGATCTTTCCAGCTCTCTGTGGTAGCCATAGAATTTAGGAGGATTTACAGCAGAACATGGGCATCTAGGGATTTCTTTCTTCCGTTTTGGTTTTTTTTTTTTTTTTTTTTTTTAATTCATAAGGGAATCTTGGGCTCTTGAGTGTTATTCTGTGGTTAGGAATTGCTGCGTCTGCCTTGGATACATTAAATGCATATTTGTTATTATTGAGTAAGGTGAACCTTGCTGCAGCTAACTAGAAGCCATCCCCTCCCCTTTTGTTTTTAGAACAGTTGGCGTAGATCCTTCATGTGCTACCACTGTTTGTTTAATAGCCTCCTTGACTGATGTCAGCTCTCACCTGGGAATGGCATTTTGTGGTGGTTTGGGGAGCCAAGGGAGGCATAGAGGCAAGCTGATAGGCCGGTGAGGCTTTTCCTTTCTTCAAGAGTGGCGCTGGTGCTTAGTAGGTCTGCAGTTAGTAAGTAGTTGTGTCCACACTGAATGATTTGTTTTGTGAATGAATGGTCGTGTTTTCATTACTGGGGTGGAGGTGATGGGGGAGGGAGACAAGGGTGAGTAACAGTAGACTTGAATGGTGATGAGATAGACTTGAACTCCTCAAGGCGTCTCCCAGCAGCTTTTATTTTAAAAATGTGAAGGATATTTCAGATCAGCAGAACGAATTCTCTGAAGGATCATTGTTGCGGTACAAACATTGATGGCTTTGTAAAAAGGCAAGGAGAGCACAATACCGAAATGCGTGCTTTCTTTCCTCCGAGTTTGTAGGGATTTTAACTTATCTGGAATGAGAAGAATGGACGTGCTGTCAAGCTTGTTCACATTTACATGCCAAGTTGCCTTGAAAATGCCTGGGAAGACATTTTCAATACGAGAAACTTTAGGATGGTTGTTGTCCAGCATGGATGACGATGATTATGAAATGACTTAGATGTAGACAGGCGCTCCCATGTCAGGAGGACGACGAAGTGAACTTGGGAGAATGGAGGGAGGGACTCAGTACTTGGTGCCCAGCAGGAAGAACTCTCCTCGGCCATATTAGTGTCTTTACCCCTTTGCCAATATGACTCCCCGCCTGCTGGGTTTCTCAGTTACACGAGTGCTCTCTGATGCCTACCCTCTGTAAGGTAGAGCTGCTGTGTTGAGAGACTACCAAGGCTGGAAGAGACCTTGGAGCCCCACTAGACCAACACCTTCATTTTACATCTGTGGAAACTAAGGCCGGACCTAAGGGAGGTCAAGATGGTTATTCAGAGGAGAGGTGGAACCAGAACCCAGGCTCCCTGGTCCTCAGCCCTCCCTTCTCTGCAGCATGCTCCGCTTCCATCTGATCTGCACCCAAAGCACCTTCTTCGAGTGTTTCTTTTGTGCCAGGCACTCTCTCATTTGATCATTTTTGTTATTTTATTCTTACAGCCACCTTGGGAGGGGGATGTGCTCACTCTCCCACTTCACAGATGTGGAAACTGACACTTGTGCACAGCCATGTAGAAGGAGCCAGGACTCAACTCTCGGCTGCTCAGACTACTCAGTTTGTTGTTCCAGGACCGACCTTGCCCCTGGCTCCCCTGCCTCTCTGGCCTTGCGATATTTCCTAGGACTCCTCTCCAGGTTTTCTCTGTTCCCAGCCTACTAGCTGTCGCCTAAAAATGCCCCTTGTTTTCCCACTCGAGTGGCCTTGTTATGCTGTTTTGTTTTTGCTGGATCGAAGCCCCCATCCTCTCTCTTGTCTCTGTCTGGCTGAAATCTTTCCTGACTGTAGGCTCTGTGGCACTCTGTCTCTTTGTGGCGTTTCCTTCACTTGCTCAGCCAACGTTGATCAAGCTCCTACTGTGTGCAGGTCCTGGCTTGACAGCAGAACACAGAGGTGCAGAGTCACTCATCATCCTTTCAGGAGCCTCGTCTTGGTGAGGGAGGAAGCGTCTCATAAGGGGATGAGTGAAATTCAGAGGGCCCAGAGGACAGTGTATTAGGTAGCATTTTGCTTGAAGAGGTCAAGATGAGAATATTTGATTTGGGTCTTAGTGATTAGGAGATGGGAGGATAGGGTAGGAGGAGGCATCACCAAACACCAACCAAATCAAGGGCTGTGCTTGGCCATCTTCGGCTTGGCATTGTCAATGTCTACATACTTTAATTCTTATCCCTTCACTTAGATGTTAGAGGCTGTGACTAGGTGACACCCATCCTTGTATCTATGAAAGCACCTTGCTAAGCTCTTAGTACTTACTACTCCTCCACTAAACATTTGTTAAATTAAATTCAGAGTCTCCTGTCCTTGCCCTCAGGAACATAGTTGGAGAGCTTGGAAAAAATGTGTCATAAGGTAAGCAACAATAGAAGAGTAAATGAACAGTTCTGAGCAACAATAGAAAGGATGTAGCAGTGCAGTGAATGGATGTGTGCATTGTGGAGGCTGAACACGGATGGGAAGTCAGAGGTGGGAGCTTCCTTTAGCTTCTCAAACTGAAACGAGGGGTGGGACTTGAGTTGGGTCTTTGGATACAAGACAGGTAAAATCTGAATGGAAGGATTAAGGGAGGGTCGTTTGGCAAGCACAAATATATTTTTCGGGTTGGAGAGGAAGCCACCTTGGGTTTCTGTTAGCAAGGCATTGCAGATGAAGTTGGTGAGTTAGTTAGGGCCTGTGGGCTTTGGGAAGGCAGGGTGACTTTTCATCAGGAGGATGTGGTGTGCTCAAGGCCCTTGTTTTGGAAGGTGCACCTGCATCGTGCCGGGGACAGATTGAAGCGGGGAGAGATAGAGGCTGGGAGACCACTGGACAGGATTTTGTACCAGTTCATATATGAAGTTCTAAGGCCCGCCAGGCTGGAACTGTTACAGGAGGGACAGAAGAAGGGAAGCTTGTGGAGTTTTCTCTGTTGAATCACTGGCTCACACACATTTGCTTGGTATGGAAGTCTGAGATGGCTTTCATTGCCCACTGTAACATGGCCTTTTTGGAATAAAGTCTACTCGTGACACAAGCAGCAAGTCTTAAAATAGCACTTTCTCCTTTGGCTTGGCTTGGGGTAGGGCTTTGGTGAAAATACACTTTTTGGGGCCTCTCTTATTGGGGATTTGTTTAAATGGGCTCAGGGTTATAGAACAACCTTTTTCCTAGCCTTGGATGACACCCAGTAAGGGGCATAATAGAGAAAATTCTTCTTTTCCTCATGAGTGGCTCCTAAAGCAGCTGCACGGAGCTGAGAGCGAAACGCTTGGAGCTCTGACATCTGGGTTCTGGATTCACCTTAAAAGTGAAGCCAGTTTCTTTGCTTCCTGTGATAGCTGGTGTTTCTCTGCCTGAGGAGGAGCTTGCTTTGAGAGTACGGTACACACTTTCCAGCATTGTGGGGTAAGCCATTCTGGATGACAGAATTTCTCAAATAGGATAATCTAATCCCTTACAGACAGCAAGTCTTTATTTTTAATCTTTAAGGAACGAGGGTTTTTCTAGAATGTTCTGTGTACTTACCCTCGCTGGCTCACTGTCAGCCCCTGGAAAACATCAGCTCTCTTATTGGGACACACAAAGCTTGTTATGAACCAGGCCTGCCTTTCTCTGCAATCTCATCCCCCACCCCTGACCACCCCTATTTCATGCATCACCAATCTGTAACTTAATCATTTTCTTCTTTACTGATTATTTCCCCCCAGACCTGTCAAGCTGTACACATAACCCCTCCTGCCTGGTAAGCTCTCTGCTTCTTTATCTGCCCGGACACTTGTATTTTTCCTTCAGAACCCAGCTCAGGCCGTCCTGCCTCTTAAGCTTTTCCTGATACTGAGCATTGAACTGCATCTGCACCTCAGTCTGACTTCTGCGGCTGCACTTTCTGTGCAATAACCTGACTGTTTTGCTAGAGAGCGGGAGCCTTTCAGTAAAACTGCATCTCAGGGGATCTTCTAGGTTTTACCATATGCCTGGAACATGCAGTCAATACAATAAACAGTTGTTGTTGTCGTTTTAGATTTCATTGACTCAGGCATAATGTAACCCTTTCTGGCTAAACCTTGAGTATCATACTGTGCTGCAGGGGTAGATGGGTTGATGTGGATTAGCCTCTCAAAGTATTCAGAATCTGAAGAATCCCTTCCCCCCTCACCAATGACCAGAATGGCTATTGGGCCTTCCTGGGGTGCACTGATGCCTTCAGGAAATCTGGTGGTGCTGGTGAGGGAGAATGCATCTTAGTAATCAATCCAGACCTAGAAATGTCTTCACACAGGTCAGGTGCGGTGGCTCACACCTGTAATCCCAGAACTTTGGGAGGCCGAGGCAGGTGGATCACAAGGTCAGGAGATCGAGACCATCCTGGCTAACATGGTGAAACCCCATCTCTACTAAAAATACAAAAAAAAATTAGCCAGGCATGGTGGCGGGCGCCTGTAGTCCCAGCTACTCGGGAGGTTGAGGCAGGAGAATGGTGTGAACCAGGGAAACGGAGCTTGCAGTGAGCCAAGATCACACCACTGCACTGCAGCCTGGGCGACAGAGCGAGACTCCTGTCTCAAAAAAAAAAAAAAGAAAAAGAAAAAAGAAATGTCTTCACACAAGCTCTCAAGGGCTGAGTATTGAAGTGGAGGATTAGCAGGTAGGAGGACTTGAAGAACCTTGTACCTTTTATGTTTAATAGCATTCCCCATTCTTTAAAGAGCCAGATGCAGAATGGCAGTCATAATTGATGGAGAAACTATCAGACAGTGATGGGGAGTGGCTAGGGAGGATTGGATAAATTTGTACTGGAGCTTAGCAGCGGTGCCTAAAGACTCTTCTCCACATAACCACATGTTTATGTTAGAATATTTAGTATTGCCTCTAGTATTTGTGAGGTCCATTTGGGTTTTTATGGCACTGCCCTTGTAAGCCAGGCGTGAGCGCTACATGAATAGGTTTGCTTAGCAAATCACAGAGGGGTGACAGAGGAGCCCTGGGCATATCACAGGGTTTGTGTGATCCAAGCACTAGCAAAACTTTATGAACTTGCACTTGGCATGTGGTGTTGGTTATATGGTTCAGGAAGCCCTGCTGCTTCTCCAGTAGTGGTCTGATTTAATCCATACCAAGGGGTGCTTTCTCTGGGTCTTAGCTTCTGCCATTTTCCTTTTTCCTGTGCTTGGAATTATCCATAACTCCTTTGGAAATACAGCATTTTTGAGCTCATTAAATTTGTTAATGTGTGTGTTACGTTGAGAAAGCACTCAGTTATTTAGAGTTGCTTCATTTCCTTTCCCTTCATCTCTTTGCCTTCCCCACTTTGTGGTAATTGTGCTTGGTTCAACCAGAAAACCAAGAGCTCCTGGGGATTAGGAAGAGGCCATAGTCTTTCTCTTCTTAGCCCTGTCCAGAGATCTCAGAAAATTTGCAGAGGCCCTGAAGGTAAAAGCAAAAGCCTGCTCCCTAATCACCTGAGGCAATTTTTCAGGAGTTTTCTGTCCACTTTACACTTTTCTCTCGTAGGAAATTTGGGCTCTGACAATTAAGAGAGATGGGAGCCAATGAATGGGATAGGAAAGGCCCTTTCCTTAGCAATTTGTTAGAAACAGTACTGAGGCGTGCTTTACGAGCATGATGCCTTTTGACAGCTTTCTAAGCTGAGTACTTTCATTTTACAGCTAAGGAAACTGAGGCTTGGAGAGGTTATTTGCTCAAGTAATAAAGTGCAGAGACTGGAAATGAATTTTGTTTTCAGAATATTTGCTTTTAATCTCTGTCCTATAATCCAACAGCCCAGGTGTCCTGATAGTAGAAATATACACACCCCTGGGAAATCCGTGAAGACTTTTCATGGAATATGCAGATGTGGGTAGTTCTAAGAAAATCAGTTTTCACATCTCCAGCCTCACATATGTGCCCTTCCCTGAAATTGATCGACCTGAGACTCCCTGTCTGTTCCACGGTTCTCCCAATCCACCTTTCATGGTTATCCTCCCTCATTTTATTTATTTTTATTTTCATTAATTAAATTAATTAATTAATTAATTTTTGAGACAGAGTCTCACTTTGTCGCCCAGGCTGGAGTGCAGTGGCGCAATCTCGGCTCACTGCAACCTCCGACTCCCAGGTTTAAGCCATTCTCCTGTCTCAGCCTCCCGAGTAGCTGGGACTACAGGTGCCCGCCACCACGTCTGGCTAATTTTTGTATTTTTAATAGAGATGGGGTTTCACCTTGTTGGTCTGGCTGGTCTCGAACTCCTGACCTCAGGTGATACACCCTCCTCGGCCTCCCAAAGTGCTGGGAATAAAGGTGTGAACCACTGCGCCTGGCCCTATCCTCCCTCATTTTGTAAAGGCGCAGCTCTTAGCCAGAAGTAGTCTTATTCTGGCATGTTGCTCTGGGTATGAAAACCTCAAGGGCCACCTAACAAAGGAACTCTTTGAAATTGGTATGTTGAGGTCCTTCTAATCACAGCACTGCCACATGGTTGTCCCTTTCCCTTTTGTCTTTTCCCTGTTGAAACTTGGTGCCAGAAACAGGGCATTTAAGCCCCTTTCTCATGTGAAAGAATGATACAACATTTTCAGTTCTTAAAAAATAACTTGCTGTTGGATTTTTAAAATGAATGATGGATATCAGATTGCTAGATTCCATTTAAAACTGTGATGTGAAAGTTTTATTTTAAAATGTTAATGTTTACAATATGCTGAAAATTGTATCCTTAGAAATTATGTAGTTTAGGATGAAAACTTTATGTCAGACTAAAAATAGGCACGGCAGTACACGTTTTTCAAATTTCAGAATTCAAGGGCCCAGGCATGGTGGCTCATGCCTGCTACCTCAGCACACTGAGGGGCCAAGGTGGGAGGACTGCTTGAGCCTAAGAGTTCAAGACCAGCCCTGGCAACATAGCAAAACCCCATCTGTTAAAAAAAAAATTAGCTGGGCATTATGGTGCATGCCTGTGGTCCCATCTACTCGGGAGCCTGGGAGGTGGATTCCTTGAGCCCAGGAAGTTGAGGGTGCAGTGAGCCATGGTCATGCCATTGCACTCCAGCCTGGGTGACACAGCAAGATGCTGTCTCCAAAAAAAAAAAGAAAATTAAAAAAAAAAGACTTAAATACTTATACCTCTGTACTATTCTGTCTCAGATACTGAAGTTTGGAGTGGGTAATTTTTAAGTTGTTTTCTGCCATAGACCCTTATATACCTGAATATTTTTTTCCATAGAATTTAAAGGACATCAGTATTTCCTAAAGCTCATACATTGCCCTCCTGATAAAGCACACTTGAAATTCTGTGGGGTTTCAGGTTAATATAAACATCCTTTAAATGTTGATGAAACTTTTACACATGTAGCTAGTCATGTGATCGTGTATGCCAGAGTGCCTCAGGGGCTCACTGAGGACTGTTTCAGGTAGAATTCTAGAAACAGAACTCATTGTGATGTTAAAATACCATTCCACTTTATCTGCTTAAGTAACTGAAAACCCTAGGGCAGTGTCAGGCAGGGCTGGATCTAAGTCCTCGAACAGCATCACCCACTCTGCTGCCCCACGCCTGGCTCTGCCTTCTTCTGTGTTGGCTAGGTTCTCAGGCAGCCTGTCACCACAGGATGCCAGGAGCCCTGGGTGCACGTTTGACCCACCACACCATCGCAGCTGAGGAAAAGCATCTTTTCTCCAGTATATCTGGCAAAAGTCCTGGTTGTGGCTGGGCGCGGTGGCTCACACCTGTCATCCCAGCACTTTGGGAGGCTGAGGCAGGTGGACCACGAGGTCGGGAGATCAAGACCGACCTGGCCAGCATGGTGAAACCACATCTCTACTAAAAATACAAAAATTAGCCGAGCGTGGTGGCACACGCCTGCAATCCCAGCTACTCGGGAGGCTGAGGCAGGAGAATCACTTGAACTAGGAAGTCAGAGGTTGCAGTGAGCCCAGCCTGGCAACAGAGTGAGACTCCATCTCAAAAAAAAAAAAAAAAAAAAAAAAAAAAAAAAGCCCATGTTGTCATCTGGTTGGAAGAACCTCCACCGCATCCCTGGAGCTAGTAGGAGGAAAGGGGTCAGTCCTATTTTAATTCCTTGAAGAGTAGGGAAGGAGTGGTTCTAGGAGAGAAGCTGGGTAGACAAAATGCCCCAAAGTATTCAGTAGGAAGATTAGTCTGAAGATCTAGAAGTCATACAAAAGAGACCACAGGTTTCTATAAAACCTTTTGACTGTCCTGTGTGTACTTCCCCTACCAGTGCCAGTCAACACTTTCCCTGCTAGGATACTCATCTGCCCATTGACACAATGGCATCAGTGCTACATTCTGTTCCCTGCATTGGTCATTTCAAGACTTTTTTTGTTTTGTTTTGTTTTGAGACGGAGTCTCCCTCTGTCGCCAGGCTAGAGTGCAGTGGTGCGATCTTGGTTCACTGCAACCTCCTCCTCCCGGGTTCAAGTGATCCTTCTGCCTCAGCCTCCCAAGTAGCTGGGATTACAGGTGCCTGCCACCACGCCCAGCTAATTTTTGTATTTTCAGTAGAGACAGGGTTTCACCATGTTGGCCAGGCTGGTCTCATTCTCTTGACCTCGTGATCTGCCTGCCTCAGCCTCCCAAAGTGCTGGGATTGCAGGTGTGAGCCACTGCACCCGGCCAATTTCAAGACTTTTAAGGACACGGTGAAGAATCCCTGACAATGTGTTTTGCCATTTGTTTTCAAAATCGTTATGTGATTGTATTTATTTTTTAAAAAAATTCAGAATGGTGGAATTCCATCTATTTTAGTTTGCCAGGGTGGCCGTAACAAAGTACCATAGACTGTGGAGCTTAAACAATATTCATGTATTTTCTCACTGTCCTAGAGGCTTGAAGTCTGAGGTCAGGGTGTTGGCAAAAGCCTCGCCCCTTGGCTTATATGTGGCTGTCTTTTCCTGCTGTTTTCATATGGTCTTCGCTCTGCATGTGTCTGTGTTCTAATCTCTTCCTGTTATTAGGACATCAGTCATAGTAGATTAGGGCCCACCCTAATGACCTCATTTTAACTTAATTACCTTTTTATTTTTTGAGATGAAGTTTCGCTCTTGTTGCGCAGGCTAGAGTGCAATGGCTCCATCTCGGCTCAGTGCAACCTCCGCCTCCCGGGTTCAAGCAGTTCTCCTCCCTCAGCCTCCAGAGTAGCTGGGATTACAGTAAGGCACCCGCCACTGTGTCCAGCTAATTTTTGTATTTTTAGTAGAGACAAGGTTTCACCACGTTAGCCAGGCTGGTCTTGAACTTCTGACCTTAGGTGATCCACCCACCTTGGCCTTCCAAAGTGCTGGGATTACAGACATAAGCCACCGTGCCCAGACTTAATCACCTTTTTAAAGACCCTGTCTCTAAATAACGGTCCCATTTTGAGGTTCTGGGGGTTAGAACTTCAACATACGAAGTTGGGGGAGGGGATGGAATTCAGCCTATAACATCATCTGTTGTTTTAACGCTGTGAATGAGTTGTATTTTGAAAAACAATGTACATATCTTGTTTGAAACACAAATTAGTAACAGATTCACCTAGGCAGTGCAGACTGTTTCAGGGATGGTTCAGTTTGATGTAGAGTTTATTATTTGGGTAGTGCTTTCTCTTTATCAAGAGTAGAGAGAAGACAAAACGTACAGATGAGAACTGGTTGTGGGTTTGTGAAAAATGCTTGGGGTTGGATAGTGAGAACCCAGACCTTTCACCTCCCTAGGCTCAGTGCTGCCATGTGGGAATTGTAGCATTGTCTTTGCAGATGACGGCTTCTCTGAGATACTCTGAGGGTGGACTTGGGTTGTGAAATGAGTTTTAAGACTTTCTGGGGAATGGGATGGGTGGCTGCGCTAAGGCACGACTCTGTCTTTCAGACCAAAGCTCATGTTATTCTTTTCACTGGAGCAGTGGATTGGCCAAGAGCTCTGCTGGGCATGCCAGCACTCCTGTGTGTGAGAGAGTCTTGTCATCTTGTGTTTTTGTGTGTCTTAGGGACCAAAGTTGTCAAGTGTGGGGTTTTATGAGTCCATTTGGCCCAAGTGGTAAAAGTGCCACTGTTGTGTTGGAATGATTTCTGTTCATTCTCAGAGCTAATCTTTAAGGTTCTGCCTATGACAAACCTGTTCATTGTTCCACTTTGTCAAGAAGTTGTCATTGTTCTTGCTCTTGCACTAATTACTGTTTTAATGTGGCTTGTATGTTCATTGTCTCGTCTGTCTCTTTAGAATGAAACATCACAGCCGAAAAGATGTGGGGAGTAGGTAGCAGCTTTCAAATTGTAGTCTTTTCACATCAGAACCCAGAAATCCCCTTCCCAAATTTTGCTTGCCTGCAAATTTGGTACAATTTTAGAAAGCCATCTGCTATACGATGAGGTTAAAGTATGCATATGTTCAGGTTGACGGCCTGAATCAGTCATCCATGTATCATCACCCCTTTATCTGCCAACGTAGATTGTGTTAACTGACTGGAAGATTGTCTTTTCAACATTTTAATTTAACTTTTTATAGAGATGGTGTCTCACTCTGTTGCCCAGGCCGGAGTGCAGTGGTGTGATCCTAGCTTGCTGCAGCCTTGAACTCCTGGGCTTCAGTGATTCTCCCACCTCAGCCTCTCCAGTAGCTAGGACTTGCAGGCATGTGCCAACTCGCCCGGCTAATTGGGGGATTGTCTTTATGGAAAACATTTCACAGTCTCCGAGAGAGTAGGACATAGGATCAAGAGGTTTTGGCAGAACATGGTTTATTGTTATTTCCATGCGAATATTTCCTGGCTCCCCTTGGGTAAGGCGCTTACTTTCTTTGCATTCATTTCCTATGGCAGCCGTAACAATGTACCACATGCTGAATGACTTAAAACAACAGACATTAATTGTCTCACAGTTCTGGAGGCCAGAAGTCCAAAGCCAAGGTGTCTGGAGGAGTCATCAGCAGGACCACACTCCATCTCCAGTGGCTCTCGGTGAGAACCCTTCCTTGCCTTTTCTAGCTTCTGGTGATGGCTGGCAATCCCTGGTGATCCTTGGCTGGTAGCCACATCCCTCCAGTCACGTGGCTATTTTCTCCTTGTGTGTCTTCACATTGTGTTCCCTCTGTACATGTCTCTGTGTGCAAACAACCCCCACTTTTTTCTGAGACGGAGTTTTGCTCGTGTCACCCAGGCTGGAGTGCAATGGCACAACCTCAGCTCACTGCAACCTCCGCCTCCCGGATTCAAGCGATTCTCCTGTCTCAGCCTCCTGAGTAGCTGGGATTGCAAGCGTGCGCCATCACGCCTGGCTAATTTTTGTATTTTTAGTAGAAACAGGGTTTTGCCATGTTGGGCAGGCTGGTCTTGAACTCCTCACCTCAGATGATCTGCCTACCTCGGCCTCCCAAAGTGCTGGGATTACAGGCGTGAGCCACCGCGCCCGGCCAACTTCCCCTTTTTATAAAGACAGCGGTCATATTGGATTAAGGCCCACCTAATGATCTCATTTTAACTTGATTATCTCTATAAGGGCCCTATTTCCAATGATGGTCACATTTTAGATACCAGGGGGTTAGGACTTCCTCATGTCTTTTGGGGGATTATTTCAACCCTTAATACCCTCTGAGCTTCATTTTTTTCCTCCTGTGTAAAACATGGTCTGTCATCTGTTCTTACCTTTAATGGAAGGATCAAACCCAAGTTCATGAGAAAGCAATCTAGAAATCGTATCCCCTGGGTGATGGCCGGATGCCCATTGGACGTTAGAGGCTCTTCATTCCAAGCACGTGACATCTAGTGAGTATTTGGGTCTGACACATGACGTGGTCTGTGAGAATTTTCAGTTATAAGTCCTTGGGAAGTAAGAATGTTGGAGCTGAGCTGTGTGTTCGGTGGAAACGTAGAGTGAGCTGAGGCTGGGCTTGCAAGGGGAGCACCCCCAGGAGCTGAGCTGCATCTTCCTTGATGTTAGGACTGCTGAGTTCCTCTTCGTCCTGACTTGCTGGCCAGTGACTGTTGCCCTGTGGTACAATTTGAGTGTAAATCCTGAGATAGCTGTTCCAACTCTTGAATCTTTCATAGAGAGCGTGGGAATGTATTCTGGTTTTATTGGTTTGTTTTCACGAGCTGTATTTTGCTATTCAAAAGAGGTTCACTTGGGGCAGAGGCTAAGAATGTTTTCAGACTGCGTTTCTCTTTTGTTTCTTCCTAATAACTTGCAATGGTTAGGGAAAAAAGCTACAAAACAAATACGCCAAAAACAACCCTCAAAACCCACACACTGACATTTAAAGGATTTGTGCCTTTTACTTGCATTTACTTACAGTATCGTACAGATTGCTGTCTGAATATATACATCTGGATGTATTTTTTGAGAGGCCCAAAGCACTGCAGAAGTCTCACTTTTGTTAAACAGATTTTCATGTTATTCCCATCAGTTGCATCAGAGCTTCTGAGGGCTGCTGGTCATCGATGTCGCTTTGCTCAGATTCATTCCTTCATTTGCTGATTCAGTGAACACACAGTTGCTGACCCTCTGTTATATGCCAAGCACTGTGCTGGGCACAGTGAGGGGGCGGGTGAGGAGGAGAACAAGACAAAGTCCCAGTCCCTGCTTGCATGGAACTCTCATTCTGTGCGGCTTAGTTCATTGTGAGATTAGGTCGACCCCTGGCTGTCATGCTTCCAGGCAAAGCTATCCCTTTTGTCACTTGCCACCTGCAGTTCTGGGCTAAAAACTACCATATGTATAACCCCTCTTGGTAGTTATTGGTTCGTTACATCAAATTTTGCAAAGCCTGATGCATCGTTTGGTTAGAAGGAATCATCTTTATTCCACTCCCAAGAGTCCACTCAACAGGCTTTGATGATCCATGAAACCCAGTTCCATTTTTGACACGGGAGAGCCTGTAACTTTTTTGCCTGTTTTGATTTTGAGTCGTTTATAGGGTATTTTGAGAGTTAGGCAGCATCAGGCGGGTTTGATGTCAGTGCCTCTCAGGTGGGCGATGAAGTTCTGGGATCAATTTTGTTATATGGCCGCCTTGTACAGTGTCACGCTGGAAGCTTACATTTCATGGTGAGATTGAGATGTGGTAATTGAAATGGGAATTCCTGAAAGGACTACTGATGTCTCCATACTGCAGGGAGGAGTCCACAGCCATCTTGCTGAAGAGCAGAGGGGCTTTGTGGTCCTGTTCACTTCTGACAGGGAGCAGCCTAAATAGCACATCCTGTCTTTACATACCTGCCCTTACATTCATTTCCTAATGGATACAGTTGCATGAGGACTTGTTTATAATGAATGGTCCTGGAAAACAACATCTCAGGGAATGAGGAGGCAGGAGGGAACATTTCTGCAAGGATAGGAGAAGGAACTAGTAGAAGATGTCTTGGAGAATTGCATAATGGGTCATTTTTATCTTAAGAAGAATCTTTTTTTTTGAAATGGAGTTTTGCTCTTGTTGCCTAGGCTGGAGTGCAGTGGCACAATCTTGGCTCACCGCAACCTCCACCTCCCAGGTTCAAGCGATTCTCCTGCCTCAGTCTTCCGAGTAGCTGGGTTTACGGGCATGCGCCACCACACCCGGCTAATTTTATATTTTTGGTAGACACGGGGTTTCCCCACGTTGGCCAGGGTGGTCTTGAACTCCTGACCTCAGGTGATCCGCCTGCCTCGGCCTCCCAAAGTGCCGAGATTACAGACGACAGCCACCACACTTAGCCAGTCTTAAGAAGAATCTTGTAATGATCTTGTGGAAGGAAAGGAGTGTTACCTGGTGTGAAGTGCTTCACACTACCTCTGCATCTCAGAGAAATGCAGAACTTTTGGGCTCTCAGGAGGGATGTGGACCAATGGGATGCTTTATTTTGTGGATGGGGGCACTTGGGCCCAGATCAAGGGAACCGTGTAGGGTCACACCAACTTAATGATAAAATCCAGGCCACCTGACTTGCAACCTTTTATTTTCTCCCTCAAGCCCAGGCTGTCTTCCGCATCATTCACTAGCCCTTTTAAGCCTGACTCAAGCTTTCTTGGGGCGTGTGAGCCCCCAAAGAAACTGCATAGTCCTCTTGGTAATTGTTGGGTACCTTTCGGGTGGCTACAGCTGCGGCCACGTGTATGCTGAAAGGAGTGACAGGACTGGGTCTCTTGTTTTTTAAATAGGGTCTCATTGCTACAATTATTGAATGTATCTTTTAAAGATGAATATAAAACAGCTACCCTCCCAAGCAAATCATAAAACAAATTATGCCCTTGCCACCCGGAACTACGGAGAAACAGCAGGCTCTTCGTGGCACAGAGAGTAATGGCTGCAATATTAAAACAATGGTGGGAAAACCAGGATCCAATAGCTGAAAGCAGGGAGGAAGACAGCCTCGTAATCCCCCAGGGATAATGGGTTTCACCGACAGGTCCCTGTGATTTATTGTGCTTAATGTACTTATTTTTATTTGTCCCCTTCAACACGGAGCTTTGTCACTGAAGAGATTTGATAATGGCCTGTTTGCAGTCACTTAGACTCCCGTAATAAAGCGCCACATTTTGGCTGTCTGTAGATTCCGCTGGCTTCATTGGCATTCCCCCTCCGATTTCACCTTCGCTGGCTGAGCTGGGATAGATCTAGATAAGGGCTGCCTCCCTTGAGTATTCCCGTCATGCTGCCCTGTCCTGACTTCTGCCTGATAGCCAGACTTAACTCGGTGGCTCTCCAGGCCCAGCCTGCCTCCTGCTTTCATTTTGTGCTACTTTGGGACCACAGACCCCTTATTCTGCCTGAAATAATAATAGATCCCTGGTGCTTTATCTTCCTAGACCACCAATGAGAGTTTACTGCTTGCAGCTTTTTGGGTGAGCAAAAATAAAAGCGGAGGAGTGGGTATGTGGGGTTTTGCAAAAGAATGGGCTTGATTTAAAGGCTGTAGTGCCTTCTGAATGTGGTAGCCAGCTGCTTTGCAAAGAAGGGTGTGTGGGATTCAACAGTTGTGAGTGAGTCAACCTGAGGCTTTCATTTCAGCTTCTTCCTGGGCTTTGAGGGAAGGGAGGTGGAAGCTCTCCAGGGAGCTCCACAAAGGAGGCGTGACTGGCCCTCCTTCCTGCAAAACTGTCTCTGATTTGCTAACATTGGGGTGAAGAAATCCAGGAAGTGAGAGACAGGGGCGATAACCGGAAAAGCAGCTTCAACTCTTTTCCAGGGCAGCACGTGTGTTTCCTCTCTTTGAGGCCCTCTCTCTGATATCCCACCATCAGGTCTGGTCGGCGGGGAAGGTGCTGTGCTGGGTTGCATCTGACACTTGGCCCCTCTAGCACAGCTGGGAGAGAGCATCGCTTTCATTCTGAATACTGAGAGAGAACAAGTGAGTATCTAATTACGGAAAACTCAAACAGTGTAACTGAAAAAGACTCCTTTAAAATGCAGGAGCAGCAGCGAAAGTCAAGCACACCAGGGGTGGGAGCTGGGAGCGGAAGGGGTCAGCGTCGCTAGGGCCTCAGTAGATGGAGTGCTACGGACACTGTGAAGTTTGCACGTTCTAGCAAGATGACGGCATCATTGAGGGAGAGATGGTGCTAACAATTAGGACGTTGCTCTCAGTCACCCGGGCACCCTTTACTTTCCTATGCCTCTGTCAAAAGTTTTAACAGGCTCCCAAGCCACTGGACCCCAGTACGCGGTACACTTTGGCCTCAGATGTGCCCCTGGTACCGTAAGATCCAGCAGTTCTACTGCTGAGTATATACCCAAAAGAGTTGAAGGCACAGTTCTAAAGAGATAGTTGCATACCCATGTTCATAGCAGTGTCATTCACAGTAGCCAAAATGTGGAAGCCACCCAAGTGTTCATCAACGGAAAGGCTAAACACCAAGTGGCATAGACATACAATGGAATATTATTCAGCCTTAAAAAGGAAGGAAATCCTGTCACATGCGACAACATGGATGAACTTTGAGGACATGATGCTGAGTTAAATGAGTCAGTCATTAAAAAGATAAATATATATCATTCCACTTCTGTAAAGTCCCTACAGTAGTCAAATTTGTAGAAACAGAAAGTAAAATGGTGATTTCCAGGGACTAGGGGAGGGAGAGAATTGGGAGTAAGCTTTTAAGGCGGACAGAGTTTCAGTTTGGGAAGATGAAACAGTTCTGGAGGTGGGCGTTGGTAATGGTTACACAAAAATATGAATGTGATTCTACCGAACTGTTCCCTTAAAAATGGGTAAAATTATTAGTTTTATATGAAGTGTATTTTACTACAGTGAAATAAGGTATCTTTGGCAGGCAGACTCTAAGTTGGCCCTCATGATCCTCACCTTCTGATGTGTTCTTGTGTAGTCCCTTTCACTTGGGTGTGCAAGGGACTTGTGACTTGCTTCTAACAAGACCATAGCAGAGGTGAAGGATGTCACTTCTGTGATTACGTTTCCTTATATAAGACCCCATCTTTGTAGCAGACTTGCCCTAAAGGATTTCCTTCTTGGCTTGATGAAGTTGGCATGTTGGGGGAGCCCATGTGGCAAGGAACTGTGGGTGGCTTTGAGGAGCAGAGGGTGACCCCTGCTGACAGCCAGCAAGAAGGCAAGGACCTCAGGCACAAGGAGATGAATTCTGCCAGCACAGGAGGGAGGTTGAAGGTGGATTCGGCCCCAGAGCCCCTTGGGGACACCTTGGCTGTAGCCTTATGAGATTCTTGAACCACAGACACAGCTAAGCCATGCTCAGGCTCACACTGAGCTATAGGAACTGTGAAATAATGAATGTGTGCTGTTTTGAGCCATCAACTTTGTGACAGTTTGTTACACAGCAATAGATAACTAATATGTAGCCTCCCAGGAGACCTGCCTGAGTCTATTCTATCCTAGTTTTCCACTCTGGTCACCTCAGGTCTCCCATCTCCTTCTCTTGTCCTCTGTGAGTGGGCAGATGGCCTGCTTTTCTGTTTTCTGTTTATGCTCAAATGCATTCATTGTTAGAGCCAATTCGTCCTCCCTGTGCCTTCCTGCTCTCTCTGGTTTCCGGTTTGTGTGTCCCATCCACAGACTGAGGGTGCCATTTCTGCCCACCTCTGTACGGGTGTGCTCTCTTCCCCATCCCCCACAGCATCCCCACTTGCCTCTCCAGTATAAGGTTCATGACACAAAATACAGGTGATCGGTGATCAGATTTTCTAGGGTGGCTCTAATTTCAAATATTCTGCCCCATTTGTTATCCCCATAAACCATTAAACTGTCCCATATTCCACTTTGGTATATAAGCTCTTCCTGGACTGGCTCCCATATAACAAATGGAGAAGCACCGCTGCCATTTTTTGAGCATCTCCTGAATGTCAGATGCTTGATTCATGATTCTCATTGTGTTATCCCAACAGCCTGATGAAGTGGCTGTCATGGTGCTTGACTTACAGAGGAGCACACTAAGACCAAATGAGGTTCATTTCCTTGTATGAGGTCACACACATGTGACTTGCTTCTAGTTCTCTAGGGAGCTCTCTAGGTCACATGTGTGACCTCAGACCAGGTATGGGTCCAGACGAGGATGAGAACTCCAAAGCCCAGTCCTAACTTGCCTGGGGCCACTGCCTCGGAAGAGCACAGTAGTGTTTCTGCCAGCTCCCGTGTCCCAGTTTTGTTTGAAAAATAGAGTTGCTGCACACGGAGGCTACTCAGAGTTTTCTGATAATTCATTCTGAGGGACAGCAGTGGGACAGTGTTGGGTAGGGGACACAACTAAAGCCTCAAATTGAAGTAAGGAGAGGAGAAAAGGGGGTCAGGAATAAGGTTACAGCTGGGGTAGCCACGCTAGTGAGTGGAGTAGGGGTCCACAGTGGATCTCACCTAGGATGTGTACTGGAATTCTCTGGAAAGCTTTAACTGGTGCTGATGTCTGGGATCCACCCCTAGAAATAGTGATTTTAATGGTTTGTGATGCATCCTGGGGACCAGGATCAAAAACTCCCCAGGTGATCTGCATAGGCGGCCAAGATTTAGAACACTGGGAAGGAGGCCTCCATATGGTACAGGCTGAGGAGGAAGTAGAGAAGACACAGCCTTAGGATAAGGGCGGGGCTTGGACCCACAGCGCAACCGCCCTCCCCATCTAGAGGGTGACCCTGAGTGCTCACAGGGTCATCCTCCAGATGGGAAGGGGAGTTGACCCTTAGAGCATCCAGGTCTGCAGGGCTGGGAGCCCAGTTTGGGGACCCAGTGAGGCCTGCTCATGCTTTTCCTGTGGAATTGATAGATTTCCCGCATCTTCAGTGCCTTCAGTGTACTTCCTATTCAACATGTAGTGAAAGGGGTGGAGGTGCCCTGTGAGACTTGTGACATTCAGTGGGCCTTAATAATATGCACGCGGCCGGGTGCGGTGGCTCAAGCCTGTAATCCCAGCACTTTGGGAGGCCGAGACAGGCGGATCACGAGGTCAGGAGATTGAAACCATCCTGGCTAACATGGTGAAACCCCGTCTCTACTAAAAAATACAAAAAACTAGCTGGGTGAGGTAGCGGGCGCCTGTAGTCCCAGCTACTCGGGAGGCTGAGGCAGGAGAATGACGTAAACCCTGGAGGCGGAGCTTGCAGTGAACTGAGATCGCGCCACTGCACTCCAGCCTGGGCGACAGAACGAGACTCTGTCCCAAAAAAAAAAAATAATTATAATAATATGCACGCATGGACTGCCTTTTGTCATTGCTTAGAGTTCATGGTTAAATGTGGGGTTTGTGGTGTTCCCATGTGACCTGAATACCACTCGATGAGAGGGATTAGATTGCAAACACCTTGTGGGTGGGGACACAATATTTGTGTCTGCTAGAATGAGTGATGTGATGGTTTACCTGAACCACTTAAATTAATGATTGATTTCAACAGCTTTAGAAAGTTGAAGCACAGAAGCCTTAAGGTCATTTACGGAGGTGAAAAACTTGGTAATTTTCACCGTATTTAAATTTGTGGCTCTCCGATAACGCCACCCTTGCCTTCTTTACCCTGCTCTGTTTTTTCCCTGTAGCATCACCATTTGTTAATATGCTGTGCGTTTATCTCAATGTGAGCTGATGATGGCAGGATTTCTGTCTTTTTGTGTCTCAGGCATAGAGGACTCTCAATAAGTATTTGTTGAGTGAATGGAGTAAATGGTGGCCTCTACTAGTGTTAGTGGATCCAGAAAGGGCATAGAATAATTTAAGATTTATTCCTTGGTTGAGTTCCAGGAGGAACTGCAGGATTTACTGGGGTGGTGGGAAGAGGAAGGGGGACAGTGCTGTGGATACGTTTTGTTTTACCTACCCTTTTGGAGCTGGTGTATTCTTTCTCAATTAAAATGTATTTTCTTTAGCAGTTACTTTGTAATGGAAGATGACACTTCTGCCAGTTTTAGTCTTTTATGTCTTCTAAACCGAGTCCTTTCCTCCCGCTGTGGCTTCAATAATGCATCGTTTCATAAGTTCACAGAATTTAATGTGCTTCTGCCGAACCCCTAGTCTCAGCTAGATAGTTAAATGTAAATTAACCACCGTAGGTTGGATTCAAAGTCACCTATTCACCTTCTCCCTTTATATCCCCTTCCCTCACTCCACATATGCCAAGCAGTGTTGCATTTTTCTTTTTTGAGAAATAGGGCATGATGTGTGCCTGCACACGGGCTCTTGTGTGTGAAAGGGAGTATTTATTTCTTTCATAATCGGAGATCCATGAAAAAATAACACTGTGAACATACAAATTTTTGAAATGCTGCCTCTTCCACTAAAGTACAGTGGAGTCTAGGGACCTGCAGCAAACTAATATTTAACAAGGGTGCCACTGTTGTACCACCTTTAGAATTCACAGTGGCTGCTAGTGAAACTGGCATATGTCTTGACAAGGCTGTGAAATGTAGTCAGTCTTCTTTCATTTATTCATTTGTTCATTTATTCAGAGCCAGATGATCATTTTATATGCATGAAGCACCTGAGTGGTGGATGTGATAGGCTGATTGCATTCATGGCCTCAAATCTTCACACCTTTCTGAATTCCTACCCAGCTCCTTTGACTTTCGACTTTGAGTTTCTCCACATGACTTGCTTTGGCCTGAAGTATGAGGTGGAGGGGGTGGTATGCCAGGTTTAAGCCTATGCCTTAAAAGATCTTGAGCATTTCTGCTTTTTTGTGTGTCCCTGCCTTGGCCACAAAAAGTGTGCCCTGCCAGCTGCTGGTCAGAAGAGGAGTAGGAAAGGGGAGCAGAGACACGCAGCCAATTCATGGGCCGTCAGTGAGATACCAAGCCCAGTCTAGATCAGCCAAGTCCCAGCTGACCTGCAGGTGCATGACTGGAAATAAGTGATCATTACCTCAAGACACTGGTTTTGGGAGGATTCATTAGGTAGCATTATTATGCAACGAATGACTGATGTGGTGGGTTACTAACGTGATTCAGACATGAATCCTGTTTGAAAGAAGCTTTATAGTTTTGCGAGGGTGGTGAGAAGGCCAGGACAAGATTGTGAACTCTCGTACATGGTAGAGAAGGTACGAAACGTCTTAAGAAAGGACCTGTGGTGGGAACGGCTTTTGAGAAGGCATTTTTAGATGATGTTGTTGAAGTTGAGAATAGAGAAACTATTAGACTAGGATCCTATCCGACTAGGATCCTATCCGACTAGGATTGTGAGTTTAAAATACGTGATATTTCAAAGTCGATTTCATCACAGCCAATGCATCGATGCCAACTTTCCATTAAATTTCTATTGACTTTGGATGAACCCAAACCAGACTCTTACAACTTAAAGCTAAGTTGCTGTCAGAGAACATTTCCTTTTGAAAATAGCCAACATTTACATTGCTTATCACAAAGAATTTTACCCTGCATGTATTTGGTCTGTGTACTGTGTGCCAGGAATGTGTTTGCTAAGCATTTTATAGGTATGATCTCATGTAATCCTCCTCATCGTCTTAAGAGTTGCAGGTACTAATGTTGGGTCAATTTTCCAGGTAAATTAACCAAGCCAGAGAAGGGTAAGTTACTTGCTAAGGTCATGCAGTAACATCATATTCTCATTCTTCTTCCTGCACCTGTCTCTCCTACTAGGATGGCATCCTCTCAGTACTGTTTTTAAATTTTTATTTATGTATTTTTTTTTATGGCTAGCACATAGCATGGTGCCTTGCACATAGTAGTTGCTCAAAAAGATGGTTTTGTTCAACAAAAAGTGAATAAATCTTTTAAAAAGGAATAATGGCTTCATCCCTGTCCATATGGAAGTCATAGCAGGCAAGGAAATGAATTTCTGGACTAATTGCTATAAAACAAAGGGGCAAGTTTAGCGGTGAAGATATTGGAAATTTTTATAGGCATTTGGTAGAGCACAGAGGAGAGCCTCTTGATTCAGCCTCGAAAGATAATGTTTCTGGAACTGGTGAACTCTGAAATGAGTCTCAAATGAGGGATCTGAATGAGGCAAGGGGGAAGCAAGGGGCCTGCCTGTTGAGGAGACGAGAGTTTGCAGAACCATATACAGCTTCCCATATGCACAGAACCATATGGAGCCCAGGGTAGCTTCGGGGACAGGTAGGTGCTCAGTTGTAAATGTTTGTTGTTGTGAGCTGTTGCATGCCTTGGCACAAGGGCAGTAAATCTCTGAGCAGCTATGCCCAGTAAAGCCATGAACACTTGAGTCTCTATAGTCTCATAACCTCTTGTTTCCACCTGCCTAATGCTTGTTGCTTTAGGGAAACTGAGGCAGCACACCCCCCCCCACCCCGTCACCACCCCAAAATTATGACCCACTCTGTCCTAAAGAACCTGAGGAATTGTTGCCTATGAGGGCTGGCTTATCACGAAGGTCATGGTCCTTTTGAATAGATCTGGAAATTTTACAGATGTAAAATACATTGGAAATAGCTTGTTGTAGTTTAAACCTTGACAGCATTATGTGCAGTGATTCTTGGTTGTTGAAACAGTTTTTTGATGATTCTCAACTTGACTCAGACTCCGGCACGTACCTGTGAGATTTTGGTGAAGTTCTGTTGCAGCATTTTGAGCCTCAGTTTTTTTCATTTCTTGCAGCTTTTTGAGCCTCAGTTTTTTCAATTGTGAAACAGAGATAAAATATGCCTCCTAGAATTGCCGTGCGGGTTAATTTGAAAAAAATAAGAAAAAAAGCTCATTTTTTTTTTTTTTAAGCACCAGCTACTGTGCCAAGCACTCTTTTTAGCCTCTATATGAATGAATTCATTTGACATTTTAAATCCTCACAGAAAACCCTAAGATGGAACAAACAGGAGTGTGAGCCCCGCCTTGCATCTGAGGCATTGTGGAGTTTGGTAACTTGCTTAGGGTTACAGAGCTGAGTAGGGGAGAAACTAGGATTTGAACAACAGAATTATTAACTTAACCCTGAAGCTATAGTAGCTGTGTTCCTAGAATGTGGCAGGTGCACACGGATCGCTAGTTCCCCTCTGTCTTCAGACCACTGTCATTGCTCTTTCCCAGAGCTGAGGAGCCAGTGGGCCAGCTGGGCTGGGAGGGCTTGGCAGGGCCCTGGCCTGGCTCCCCGCTTATGCGGGGGCAGAAACCTGGGGCCTCCCATTCAGCACTGACATGGCTGGTAGTTTGTATTTGTCTGTATGTTCCTCATCTGTCTATCCTATGAGGTTTCGCACTACACAAGGGCGGGGGCCATTTCCGTTTTCCTGGTTCACATTGTGTTTCTGGCACCGAGCTTCATATCCTTCCCTCACTGAACACTCAGAAAATCATGAATGAATGAATACATTTTCATTCACTTCTCCCCTCCCCTATATTCTCGTCACTCCAGACCACTCTCCCTTCAAGACCCAGTTCAAATGACCCCATCCCCTTGTAGGTGCCTCCGTGAGTATTGCTTGCGTTTCCTTTGTTTCCTGCCCATGAGCCCCCCTGGGACCCCTGCAAACACCAGACCCAGAGCCTGCCTCCCCATGTTGGGTGTTCCCAATCAATGGTCTTGGCGTGAGTTGATTGAACAGAGTCCCTGTTTGAGAAGAGCCCGACTTATGCCTCTGCTAGACTTTAGAGGGGACCAAGAATGAAAGATCTATTTAAGGAAACCATTTTGCGAAATTTCCAGATATGTATTATTCCAGCTCCAGAATCTCAAACTTATGAATGGATGGGCTCCAAAAGACACACGTTCTTTTCTCTCATTGAAAAAGATGTCATAAATGGCGCTAAGAAATGCTGCCGGTGTGCAGTAGTCTGCCTAGCCCAGGGGGGAGCTTCCTGGACCTTTGCCACGAAAATTGTCAGACAGATGCACTTGCAAACCTGACAATTAAAACGGAAGACAATACAGTAGAATAAGAATCTTTTTCATTTCTATTGAGTGAGGGGGCTTGAGAAAAATCTCACGAAATTAAAAGGAGAATGAAGATGCTTCTGAAGGGAGCTTGGTAAGAATTTTAGGGGCAGGTGGCATCTGTTATTTATTGTGCAAATTTTGATTTCAGATTACAGTATGTGCTTTCTTTTGGGGAAGTGAGGTGATATCCTGCTTGAAAGCTCAGGCTTTAGGGTCAGGCACATGTTGATTTACATCAGGAACTTAAATGTGTAACTGACTTTAAGTAAGTTACTCAAAAACGACCCGTCTCCTCATCTCTAAAGGGGATGAAGTATTTTACAAGACCCGTGAGTGTTGTATGAAGATATATTTGTTTTTTGTTTTGTTACCAAGACGAAGTCTTGACCTGTTGCTCAGGCTGGAGTGCAGTGGTGCGATCTCGGCTCTCTGCAGCCTCTGCCTTCTGGGTTCAAGCGATTCTTGTGCTTCACCCTCCCGAGTAGCTGGGATTACAGGCACACACCACCACGCTTGGCTAATTTTTTGTATTTTTAGTAGAGATGGGGTTTCGCTATGTTGCCCAGACTGGTTTCTAAGTCCTGATCTCAGGTGATCCACCCACCTCATCCTCCCAAAGTGCTGGGATTACAGGGGTGAGCCACCGCACCCGGCCTGTGTGAGGATATGTTCGAAGGTGCTTTGTAGGTAGTTGGGGCTCCATAAATGTTACCCAGCTCCCCCGTGTGTGATACGAATACTCTTTATCACGAGCTTTATTAGCACAGTTGTCCACCATGTCCACATCTTTTCTTGGTTGGAAGGGAAATGGAAGGGCATTTGCAAATGCAGAAGGAAGGGATTTTCTTGAGGTCATAAAAGATGGTGACAAAATGGAAGGGAGGAAGGAGTTTGTTTCTCAAACAGTGTTCCTTCATGGGCTTATGGATATTTTGTAAGACTTTTTTTTTAATTACTTTTTTTTTCATTTAGTTTAATAAAAATTGACATTTTGATGTCATCTAAAATTAATATAAGCATCTTCTGGGTCATGAATGTGACCACTTATAACCAAATACTGGCCCTGGCTTTGTACCAGTGAGGCATTGCTTTGGTACAAAGTGGTGCCTCTTCAATTGAAGAAAGAGAAGGAAGTGCAGAGGGGCTTGACTGGAATGGGAGCATTGGTGGTTCCACAGTGTTGTCCACGTTGGGAAGGAGCGACGGAATGAGCTCCATGCACAGAGTGGGGCCACCATCTTCAGGAGAACCTGGCCAGCCTGAGCAAAGTGGACCCTATTCCCCCTGGGAAGTGGTGGTTTAGATCAGGGGAATAGAAACAAGCGTATGTTGCGTCCACTGAAGCTTGCGTTGGCATTGATCTTCAAAAAGAACCTTGGAAGTTTGTTTTGATTTCATGATTGTTTTAGAGCAAAAATCGTAGGCATGAGAACCTTGTCCTAGTCTGTTCAGGCTGCTGAAGTAAAAATACCATCAACTAGGTGACTTTTTTTTTTTTTTTTTTTTTGGTGAGATGGAATCTTGCTCTTGTCTCCCAGGCTGGAGTGCAACGGCACGATCTCAGCTCACCGCAACCTCCACTTCCAGGTTCAAGCAATTCTCCTGCCTCAACCTCCCGAGGCACCCACCACCACGCCTGGCTGATTTTTGTATTTTTAGTAGAGACAGGGTTTCACCATGTTGGTCAGGCTGATCTCAAGCTCCTGACCTCAGGTTATCCACCTGCCTCGGCCTCCCAAAGTGCCAGGATTACAGCTGTGAGCCACTGCGCCCAGCCGGGTGACTTTTAAATAACACAAGCTTATGCATTCCAGTGCTGGAATGTGGGAATTCCAAGATCAAGATACCAGCAGATTCAGCACCTGCTGAGGGCCTGCTGTCTCTTGGCCTTCTCATTGTGTCTCCACCTGAAAGAAGAGGCAAGGGAGCTCTCTGGTGTTTCTGTTTTAATGGCAGTAATCCCATTCTCGAAGACTCCACCTTCATGGTGTGAATACCTCCCAGAGGAGCCACCTTCTAATAATACCATCACATTGCGGGGTAGGATTTTGACAAAGCAATTTTTGGGGGGACATAGGTATTCAGACCACAGCAGACCTCATTCGGTGTTCACGTGCTGTTCTTTTCACTTGGAATTCTGTTTCCTTCACTTCCCCACCCCAGCCTTGATAACCCCTGCTCTGACCCGGGTCTCTGTTTTATTACCGCTTTTTCAGCCTTCTTTCACCACCTCGCCCAGGTCAAAACTTGCCTTCTGTATTTGTAAAGCCCTGCAAGGCACTTTTCCCAGTTGACTTTAAAGGCTTTTATGGGATGTTCACATTCCTTTCTTTCTTCCCTGCTGGACTGGAAGCTTCACGAGAGCCAGGAATGTCTTTTTATCATTTTCCTTGCCACTGTGTCCTGCAGTGGTGAGTGCAGTACCTGGTACTTGGTGCTCAATAAACATTTACTGTACAAATACTTTTTTAATTTTAATGTCTTACATGTTTTTCTTTTCTTTCTCCCCTCCCTTCCCCTCCCCTCCCCTCCCCTCCCCTCCCTTCCTTCCTTCCTTTTTTTTTTCTTTTTTTGGGCAGAATCTCACTCTGTTGTCCAGGTGCATGATCTTGGCTCACTGCAACCTCCTGAGTTCAAGCAATTCTCCTGCCTCAGCCTCCTAAATAGCTGGGATTACAGGCATGGGCCACCATGTCCTGCTAATTTTTCTATTTTTAGTAGAGACGGGGTTACGTCATGATGGCCAGGCTGGTCTTGAACTCCTGGCTTAAGTGATTCACTCACCTTGGCCTCCCAAAGTGCTGGGATTACAGGCATGAGCCACTGTGCCCAGCCCACTTTAATGTTTAAATAACATAGGAATAAAAACAATTTAAGCCCAAACTAGATTCTCTGCCAGTTTCTTTTCTGTCAATGTGCCCCCTAGTCATACAAGTCCCAGGAACATCCTGTAGGAGGGCTGGAGGACCTGAGCAGGAAGTGTCTGAGCCCCCAAGTGTAGGAGAGGAAAATGGGAAGTGGGAATTTATTGGGTCCTTACTGAGCACCAGGGAGCAGGATTGCTGTGGGCTGGCTTCCATGGATCTAGCCTGCATCTCAGCTTGGCTGCGTGGTTACCTGAGATGCTGACAGGAGGAAGTTCTAATTCGGCGATACCCTTCCTGGGGCTCACATATTTTATTTTATTTTATTTTATTTTATTTTAGTTTAGTTTAGTTTAGTTTAGTTTAGTTATTGACCAGAGTCTCACTCTGTCACCCAGGCTGGAGTGCTGTGGCATGATCTCGGCTCACTGCAATCTCTGCCTCCCAGTTTCAAGCAATTCTCATACTCCAGTTTCCCCAGTAACTGGTATTATAGGAACGCCACCACGCCTGGCTAATTTTTGTATTTTTTGGTAGGGATGGAGTTTTGCCATGTTGGCCAGGCTGGTCTCGAACTCCTGGCCTTAAGTGATCCACCTGCCTCGGCCTCCCAAAATGTTAGGATTACAGGTGTGAGTCACCATGCCAGGCCACGTATTTTATGACATTTTATGAGAAACCTGGGCTCCAGCGGAAGGTGAATAGGAAGTTGTAGCGTGGGTGTTTCATCTGGAGGGTAGCTGAGCTGCTTCTACCTGCAGTGAGACCTATGAATGGGTGTCACTCACTAGTTTTCATTATAATTCTTTGTTTTAATAGCCTTTCAGAGTCTATAAATCATAGTAACAAGCTTCGTATTGCTCTATCAATTTCAGTAGTTCCTTAAGGCAGCCTTATGATGTTGATATGACATAAACATTCCTATTTTTGCAGATGAACAGACCGAGGTTTAGGGGGATTGGTGTGAACTTGGGGCTTGGGACTTCACGTGTATTTAGCCATCTGAAGTACTGGTGTGTACCCCAGTTCTACTCCTGGGATGAAGTCTCAGAGGCTGGAGTTGGAGCTGCCCCCTCCACAGAGGGTTGGCTAAGATATCAGCTTGAAATAAAGTGGCTCAGTAGCAATGTAATTATATTTTCAGCAACTTAAAAAGTGATCGAGTCATTGCTATTAGGAAGCGTGGGATCGCCTGTGGAACACACACCCTTGTGCCATGTAAACCTAGGTTTGAAAGCGAGGGCTGTCACTTTCTGGCTCGTGTCGATTACTTATCAGATGAGCCTTAGTTTCTGCATGGGCAAAATGAGGATGATAATGTTTAATCAGAGCGTTAGGATGAAGTGAGTTATCATTTAAAAACTGCCTAACTCCGCATTTAAACAAGTTCCAGTAATTATTCGTGTTCTTCTGAAGATTTTACCTGCCCTTTTACTAATTTTTTTCCCCCCTGTGGAAAGCCTCACAAATACATGTGCTATTGGTGCCATCATGGGCTCAGGGTGACTCCGCCTTTGTGTGCTTGGCAGGCATCTCAGAAGCTGCAGGAAGCTTGGGCTTCAGAGAACAGGAGGGGAGGTTGATTTGTGCCATCAGGAAACCTAGGGTCGCTCCTGTCATTGTCCTTTGCAGACAAAGGTTGACTTTTGGAGTAAGTGCATGCATGCCATTAAGAGGGTGATTTGCAGGAGGTGGAGGATTTCCTTCCCTGGGCAGGCAGATT
This sequence comes from Theropithecus gelada, assembly GCF_003255815.1. NCBI lineage: Eukaryota > Metazoa > Chordata > Mammalia > Primates > Cercopithecidae > Theropithecus > Theropithecus gelada. The sequence continues at coordinate 16,673,342 of NC_037678.1, forward strand.
AAAGGCGGGGTTGCCGGCCCTCCGCAGTGCAAGCGGTGACCTCGAGAATCTGGCAGCTCCGCGGGATGGTGGCATCTGGCCTTTCAGGGCCTCCCCAATCTGGTCTTGCCCGGTCTCCCACAGATTCCCTGCATAGTTGTGACATTCCAGCCAAACTGACAGTCCCTTGGATGTGGCACATGCCTTCCCATAGTCAGGCCCTTTGCGTGGGCTGGCACAATATGGGGGCCTCAGAAGAGAAGTGGGGTTTGATAAGTGGGCTGCTTCTCCCTCATTGACTCACCCTGAATGACAGCCGTGTGTGAAGAGCACACTCGTTAATGCCATCAGAGGAAAGAGGGTCAACGTACAGTGACCCAGGATAATGTTCCCTGCAAGCGTGCAATCGCTTTAAAGTCGTGTGTTCCCAGCTCGTGGACGGACAGCTGCAGTAATGATTCGTACACGGAGGAAGCTGGCATTGACCGAGGCCAGTTGCATGGCCTTGGTTTCTGCCCTGAATGAGCTGACATTCTTGTTGAAGGGGAGACAGGTGGTATGGTCAGTGGGCAGAGACCAGCCTGACTTGGATAGGGTCAAGTCTTTATTTTTCACATTGATTCATCACACAACTGTTTATTGTGCGCTACTGTATATGAGGCACTGTTCTGAGTACTGTGGGACTATTAGTAAACCAAGGGACACGAGTCCCTGCCTTCATGGAGTTTGTGTTCTGGCAGAGGGAGATAGACGAACACACAAAATAAGGAAAACATACTGTGTCTCCTGTGGTGGTAAATACTCGGAGAGAAGAAAATACAGAAAGGAGAGAGAGGGAGGGTGGAGTGTGTGTTGACAGGAGTGGGGTAGGGTTTGCGGTTTTAAAGAGGTTGGTCCAGGAGGATGTGCAGAAGTAACTGGAGCAGATGCCTGAAGATGGCAAAGGAATGAGTCATGGGGCTTTCTGGGGAAGGAGCCGAGGCCCATGCCAGTGCAAAGGCCTTCAGGCCATTTCTTAATTGCCCATGGAGGGACCACAGAGGGATCATGTGCCTGGAAGGGAGCAAGCCCCTAGAAAAGTAGCGGGAGAGGATGACAGAGAGGAACCCAATTGTTCTGGGTCTCCTGGGCACGGTGTGCATTGGAAGAGATAGGTGAGCTGATTCATGTTTATCAGGATTGCGAGGCTACTCCTTGGTTGTGCATTGGCCCCAGGTAGCAAAGGTCAAAACAGGGAGACTTTGGAGGGCTGTACTTCAGGCAGGAGATGAGGGTGACTTGGGCCTGGGTGCAGTACTGGAAGGCTTTGAGAACTACATGAGTCTGGGTCTCTGTTGCTTGCATTCTCTATGACCCTGGTTGAGTTGAGTTACTTTATCTTATTATACTTTAATTTTCTTGACTCTGCAATGGAAATAATAATACCGAAACTTTTGGGGAGGCTGCAAGCTGGTAGCCAAGCATCAGCCTGCTTGCAAAGCAGCGCTCCCCCACACTGTGGGTGCTGGAGGTGTGTGCATGGCCCTTTTCATCATATCTCACCAGAAGGGTCTTAAGCTGCCGAGGCTGAAATGTAAAGATAACAGCAGCTTCCTGCTGCACAGACTTCTCCGGCATTGGCATCCGAGGATATCTTTAGAAATCTTCTAACCCATTCTTGGTTATTATTTGCCATCCAGGGCCCAAAGTGATGAATTTTCCCATTTTCGACATAATTCGTCCAGCTGTGTGTCATGTCTCATGGCCTCTTGGATCTGTGGAGAGATGGGGGTGATTTGTAGACCCACGTGAGGAAAAACGGATTATGGAGTGATTAATTAAAAGAGCGCTCCATGAGCCTATTGAAAACCCCATCATTTGGGGCTCGTGGAGTTCAAGTTAATCGTAGCAGAGGCAGGAGAACGGCAGGAGAAAATTAAGATTTCTGCCCATTTGTGTAAACAGGGGATGCTTCCCTGTCGTCCCATGATCGAATCTCACGGGTTTCCTAGACATGCTGAGGTGAGGTAATTCAGTGCATCCCATTACTCTGTGGAATGTATGAAACTCTTATTTGCAAAATACCTTATTTGTAGTCTCAGTTGCCTTCTATGATAAAGATTAGCCTTGCTGTTCCAGTGTTACTGATGAGAGGCTGCCTTTCATCTTTGGTGTTTTTCCTAAGCTTTAACAATGCCCCCCTGCTGAGAGGTCTCCTGGCTGGCCTCTGCTTCCCTCGTGGGGAACTGGATGAGGGGAGGGGGCGTCTTGGCATGATTTGGATGTAGCCTGCACTGACTTGAAACAGGCATTTCATTTGCCCCAGGTTACTGACCTTTTATCATTTCATAGAAGGCAAAGAGAATTGATAGTATTTGCTGGTGTGGCAAGGGTGTTAATACCTCATTTCCTCTATCAAAGTGCTGTTGGAGACTTTCATTGAGCCAGGTTTGGCCATCCTGGTTACGGACTGCTCTGAGGGGTTTGCAGTGTTAGTTTGATGTCTGGAGAACCAGCCCGGTGTGCCACTGTTTTCATATTCAGGCTCGTGAAGATGATCACTCACTTAAGGGTTCCTATTTCCTTAACCCTTTGTAGTGAGACATTGTAATTTGTTTCCTGAATCCCCAAGGCTTAACATGAGAGAAATATATTCTGTAGGCGGGTCTTTTTCAAAATAAGATCCATGGGTCTATACTTTGTATGTTTTAGGAGAGGGAACTATTTAAACAAAACTATTCCAATTGGGGTTTATATTTTGATGAATCTGAAAAACAGATGGCTGTGATTCTTTGCTGTGATAATTTGCCATGGAAACATATTTTCGTACGTGCCTTTTAACTACACTTCTCCTTTAAAAAGGGTCAAGTTATTATCCACATTTGAGAAAGCCAATTATAATTCTTATTCCTTTACCTTTCATTTCTCAAAATCCTTTCCAGGTGATGAGGTTTAGACCAGCCTTCCCTCACAGATGCTCACCTTTCTTTCCTCTGAGTCCTCCAGCTGCTCATTTGGAGAGCTGGGGGTGACTTCGCCTGGGCGATTTAGTGCAGGGACCTCTGGGGGCACCAGGGCCACTACAGGCTTTGAGCAGGTTGCGTGTTGAGCTGGACAGTAAGCCGTGCAGCGTGTTGTGTGTGCAGAGCTTCTTTTGTGGCCCCAGGGGGGCTGTAACTGTGTTCTGGAAACCTGGTACACAAGAAGGCATCTGGAACGTCAGACTCTCCATATGGGGGCCTGTCAGGGAATGTCATTGCGTTTTGGCCTAGCAGCGTCTGTGGCATCTTTATTGAAAGAAAAAAAAAATTTTAAAAAGCTACTTATTGGCCGGGCGCGGTGGCTCAAGCCTGTAATCCCAGCACTTTGGGAGGCCGAGATGGGTGGATCACGAGGTCAGGAGATCGAGACCATCCTGGCTAACACGGTGAAACCCCGTCTCTACTAAGAAATACAAAAAATAGCCGGGCGAGGTGGCGGGCGCCTGTAGTCCCAGCTACTCGGGAGGCTGAGGCCGGAGAATGGCGTGAACCCGGGAGGCGGAGCTTGCAGTGAGCTGAGATCCGGCCACTGCACTCCAGCCTGGGCTACAGAGCGAGACTCCGTCTCAAAAAAAAAAAAAAAAAAGCTACTTATTAAGTAGAAGAGGACAATTTGGAAGAGGACGGTTTGGGAGAATAGCATTTATTCTTTGCAATCAGAAGGCGAAAAAGCACATTAACATAAATGCAAAGTATATTAAACATAAAATATATTCTAATAAAAAGTACATTCACGTGTAAAATGAATCTCGCTTCCGTCCCTCTGCTGCTGGGTTTGCTGTCCACAGAATGGTACACGGCAAGGCAGGTGTGAGGGAGAAGCATTTACCTATGTTAATATATATGTCCAAAGTAAGAGGAGCAGAGGGAATGAAAATATCCATATGATTTTTTTTTTTTTTTTTTTTTTCCGGAATTTAAAGCAACATCTAGTTGACGATTCAGATGAAAGAAAACATCTCAGTCCCTTATGACTGGGAGGTTTAGCAAAGCTTTCCCAGAGGAAAGAACGCATCATTTGTGTGGGGTGGCTCTGCTTCGCTGAAATGACCAGAACATGGCTGTTAAGTCTGGGAGGATGAGTCAGGCCACAGGATCAGGTAAGAGTGTACTCTTCAGGCCCCACCTGGCAGAGAGTGGGCATGACTTGTGCACTGGTAAGGTCTGGGCCTTATCTCTGTCTCTTCTGGCTCTGGACTATAGTACATTTCTCCGTTAAGCCTCAGTTTCCTTCTCTGAATGCTGGCATGGTAACGGCAGTCTTGCAGGATTGTTAGAATGTTCAAATGAGAAAGTATATCATAGTTTGCTCTGCTGTTTGCTCCATAGAAGCTGCAGCTGGTTGAGATTTTGGTCAAGACCTTTCTTTCGTCTGATCTGACTTGAGCCCAAATATTTGGAAAAATGTGGCAATCATGCTGGGACCAAAAGGCCGTGGGATTCTGGCTTTTCCTTCAGCTTAAACCTATTTTATTGGCCTTCTGGAAACGCTTGCAGAAATAAGAGCATGTTGACGTGGGTGGACACCATTTGGAGTGCTTGATTAACTCAGCAATTAATAAAAATGGAGAGGTGACAATCGGTGTTACCAAGTTCTTGTTGAAAGCAGTGCACTTGGCCTCTCTCCATGCAAGCAGATTGGTGGCAAAGCCCCCCCATGGGGAAGAACATCAGAATTCAGAAGAGTGAAGCCGGTTGGGAAAAAGGTACTCAGAACAAAAAACAGGGTGTCAAGATGAGCTGGTTGCTTATTGCCTTCATTTAATCGGCAGATACTTACTGAGTAATGCCCATGTACCTGATACTGTGCCAGCAGCCAAAGATACCTACTCGGATTAGGCACAGCTTCTTCTATGAAGAGAGGCCCGTGCTGTTGCGGAGGTAGCAGACATAGAAGCAACACATTCTAATACACTGTGGCGAGTACAGGACAGATGGTGTTTCAAGTTCACGGGTGACCAAAGGAAAGAGTGGTTAATTGCTTTTAGGAAAAGGGAGAGAACAGTATTGGCTTTAAAGAAAAAGTGGTTAGAGCCAGACCTGGCAGAATAAGTCGATTGGAAAAGACATTCTAGCACAGCAGGGCTAGAGGAGCAAAGACAGGATGCCTAAAATGAAGGGTGGATTTGCGGTTGTTAAGTGGGAAGACTAGGTGTAGACTGGGTTTGAAGTCTACTCTGCCACTTACCAGCTGGGTGGCTGTGGACAAATCAGTAAACCTTCCTGGAAGTGGTTTCATCATCTGTCAAGTGGGGATGCAAGATCCATGTCTCATGGGGCTATTGGGAGGATTCCATGTTAGTTTAGTGTGCTTGGGAGGCGGCGGCCCCTCCTGAACATTACAGCCCTGAGACATCCCATTTTCTTTGATGTGCTGTATATAAGAAGAAAAGAGACGGGCGCGGTGGCTCACGCCTGTAATCCCAGCACTTTGGGAGGCCAAGGCGGGCGGATCACCTGAGGTCAGGAGTTCGAGACTAGCCTGGCCAACGTAGAGAAACCCTGTCTCTACTAAAAATGCAAAATTATCCAGGCGTGGTGGCGCATGCCTGTAATCCCAGCTACTCGGGAGGCTGAGGCAGGAGAATTGCTTGAACCCAGGAGGCGGAGGTTGCGGTGAGCTGAGATCATGCCATTGCGCTCCAGCCTGGGCTCGAAACTCCATCTCAAAAAAAAAAAAAAAAGAAGGAAAGAAACTAGGACTAGAAATGTCACTATGGCCAGGTATTGAAAGCATCTGAATATCACGCATCTTGATGATACCTCTGCAAACATTTACCCTCACTCTTTTAAAACCATATCTTAAGCTGTCAAACACTCTTATCCTATTAAACACAGCCACCCATTGGTGATCCCAGTGACAAGTAATTGAATGTTAGTTCTGGAGTCTTTCCTGGGGTGATGGCTTGGAGAAGCTCCTCTTTTAAGGATTAGATTTAGAGGTAGAGGTAAATGAGTGTTGAGTATCAAAAAGAGCTGAGTTCAGCATTGAGTTAGATCTGGGGTCAGATTCTGGCCTTACCTTTGTTAGCCACTTGACCTTAGGCAAGGCACATCATCAGGTTCATGTTTAGTTTCTGCATCCATGAAGTTAACGTATTTATACATTGAGATGTAACATTTTCTCTGAAGAGCTGGGATTGAAAATTCCTTTGAGAAAGGAATTGCCTTTGTTTAGGAAAACAGTTTGGCAAGCTAGAACAGCATTTGCCAGATAGAAATACAACATGAGCTGGCCGGGTGTGGTGGCTCATGCCTGTAATCCCAGCACTTTGGGAGGCGAAGGTGGGCGGATCACAAGGTCAGGAGTTCGAGACCAGCCTGGCCAATATGGTGAAACCCCGTCTCTACTAAAAATACAAAAATTAGTTGGGTGTGGTGGCAGGCGCCTATAGTCCCAGCTATTTGGGAGACTGAGGCAGGAGAATCGCTTGAAACCGGAAGGTGGAGGTTGCAGTGAGCCGAGATCGCGCCACTGCACTCCAGCCTGGGCAACTGAGCGAGATGCTGCCTCAAAAAGAAAAAAAAAAAAGAAATACAATATAAACCACATATGTAATTTTAAATATTTTAGTAGTCATATTTTTAAAAAGGTAAAAAGAAACAGGTAAAATTAATTTAATTATATATTGTATTTAGCCCAGCATAACCAAAATATATATATATATATAAATTCATATGTTACATTCTTTATTTCATACTGTCTTTGGACTCTGGTATGTATTTTGTTTTATTATTTTTATTTTTATTATGTTTTTTGAGACAGGGTCTTGTTCTGTTGCTCAGGCTGGAGTGGAGTGGCATGATCTTGGCTCACTGCAGCCTCTGCCTCCCGGGTTCAAGCGATTCTCGTGCCTCAGCCTCCTGAGTAGCTGGGACTAGAGGTGTGCACCACCACGCCCAGCTGATTTTTGTATTTTTATAGAGACACGGTTTCACCACGTTGGCCAGGCTGGTCTCGAACTCCTGACCTCAAGTGATCCACCCGCCTCAGCCTCCCAAAGTGCTGGGATTACAGGCGTGAGCCACTGTGCCTGGCCTGTATTTTAATTTATAGCATGGCTCACTTCAAAGCAGCTATATTTCAAGTGTTCTGTAGTATTTCCCTGGATTATCATATCGCATCCTTCCAGAATTCTAAGAAGTCATGATTTCTCTGATTTTGAAAATGGGAAAACTGAGGCATAGAGAGGTTAAGAAACTTGCCTGAAGTCATACAATGAAGGTTTGAACCCAAATAACCTGTCTCCAGAGCCTGCTGTGCTAGTTTCTGAAAAAATATTGGAAAAATGTTGTTTTTTGGAGGAGACTTTGGGCTTCCATTTGGCATAGACTGGGTAGTTTATACCTCAAATGGAGGGATAACCTTGACTAGATTGAACCTTGCGACAGTGCTAATGATAAAATGATATGGCAGATGCACCACCCAGGACACCATTATTATACATAGCAGGGCCTCAGTAAATGGTATCCTTTCCCTTCTCTTCAGATGCATAAAATCAGCTTTTTTTTTTTTTTTTTTAAAGGGACTTTCTTAGTTTTGTTTACCTCTGGATCCATTTCTGGTACATAGAAGATGCTCAGTAAATACTTGTGGAAGGCAGGGAAGATGCTTTGGAGTCACAGGATATGATGATCGCTCAGAGTTGTTGGGGCATCTGCAAACACAGTGGTACCGTTAGATGGTGGGTTTTGTAAAGACAGCCCTGGGTGAAGGGGGCTTATGTGGAGAGATGACCACCAGAGTGTTCAGATGTGGAGTTCTTGCTCTGAGCCGAGGACAGTCATGAAGGCCAGTTTTTATGTCCCACGCCAATGCTTTTTTTTTTTTTTTTAAAGTACATTTGTATTTTATATTTTACTTATTTATTTGTTTTTTTAGTTTAAGTTCTGAGATCCATGTGCAGAATGTGCAGGTTTGTTACTTAGGTATGCATGTGCCATGGTGATTTCCTGCACCTGTCAACCTGTCATCTAGGTTTTAAGCCCTGCATGCATTAGGCATTTGTCCTAATGCTCTCCCTCCCCTAGCCCCGCACCCCCCAACAGGCCCTGTTGTATGTCGTTCTCCTCCCTGTGTCCATGCATTCTCGTTGTTCAGCTCCCACTTGTGAGTGAGAACATGCAGTGTTTGGTTTTCTGTTCCTGTGTTAGTCTGGTTTTAAATAGAAGTATAGCATATTATACCAGCAGCAAAGCACAGAAAGCATAAGTGTGCAGCTTGGTGACTTTTCACAAAGGTAACACATCTGTATCACCAGCTCCCGTAACAAGAATTAGGACGTTACCAGTACCCCGAGTGCATCCTCCCCCTCTCCCATCACTGCCCCCTGTGTCTCCAAGGGTATCTGCTCTCCTGATTTGTGACTCCATAAATTACCTTTGTGGGCCCACACTTTTGAGCAAATCCTAATGGTTGGAGTTATCATGGGGACTGGTATGGGGGTCCAGTTAGTTTCAGTCCTGTTTTATCCCCAGGCCTGGGGTTCTAACGTGGTTCCCATGTTGATGGCACAGATGATAAACTAAGGCCCACGGAGGCCATGCTTCCTGCTGGGTCTCACGATTAGAGAATAGATCAGTGATTCAGACGCAGAGATTTCTTGCTCCAAAGCCTGCATTCTTGACCATCCTTTATGTTTTCTTCTATGACATTTTGTTCTAAAATCCCAAGATTAGGATATTTGGGTTGAGATCTTTGGACTGAGCCATATCTGGGAGTGGCTGCTGGAAAACTGTGGAGGAGTAACCCGTAGCTCTGCATCCCAGATCCCAGATGCAGCATGCTCCTGGCCCCCGGGCACTGAAGGCTGCACCTCACCTAGCAGAAGTGACCTGGCTAGCAGAGCCCATTGGGTGGGGCTGCCGGAGGTGTCAGAGTGTGGGACAGGCAGGCTTCTCACTGCCCTGTGTTTCCCACCTCCACCTGCTGCTGACAGGCACTCTCAGGCACTGGCGAGGGAAACTTTCAATTAAACGAAATCAGGCGGCTTCCTCCCACCAAAGTGAAAATGCCCTGTGCTGCGAAGTGCAAGCTAAATTCATCGGTCACCTGCTCTGCGGCGTGAGGCATGGCTAGGGCTGCTGCCTGTCGGTTGCTGTGGAGTTTAGCACCAGTCACTGCTCAGGGGATGCAGCAGGCATGGCAGGCTGGGGAGGGCCGTCTCTGCTCAGCCTGGAGTCTCCTTGGCGTCGTTGGAGATGGGCATGTCTATTCAGGAGGAGCTTTGCTCTCTCTGTGGCACAGCCCACTGCCCCCACGGTTCCCCAGTCAAGAGGGACAGGTGGTGGCTGTCATTCTGCAGTTGGCCCTGGCCACAGAGAGATTTGCCAACAATTCTGGGAGGGAGACACCCCCAGCTTCTTTGGCCCAGAGACTGCAGCTTGACCCATAAAGCTGCAAGCAGGCAGTTCCCCCAGCCTGGCTTTCTCTCCAGCATGGTGGAGGTGGGGTGTGGGTAGAGATACATATTATTACATGAAGGTCAGTGCCCCGGGTCTGAAATTTAATTCAAAAGCTCAAATAAAATTGCCCATCTGGAGGCAATGGCTCTTATAAAAATGAAGCCAGTAATATTTAGTATAATCCTCGTGAGTGAGTTGTTGAGTAGCTTATTCTTTGCTGGCCACGGGGCCTAACCTCATAGAGGGAGTGGTGTATCTCTGGAGCTGGACTGCCTGGGGTGAATCCTGTATCCTCTGCTTAGCCATGTCATCTTGGACGTTTTTCAACTTCGCCGACCTTCTGTAAAATGGGGATCGCAGCAGTCCCTACCTTTTAGAGCTGTGTGAATTATTAATCCGTGGAAAGCACCTGGAATAGCGTCTGACATGTCAGTGGCTCCACACACATGTGTGTAATGTGGGCGGAGTCAGTTACAGTCCTCTCACTGATCTCCTGGGGTGGGTACTTTATTATTCCATGTTTAACAGACAAGGAAACTGAGGCACAGACAGGCTAAGTTACTGGCCTGCACTTTCACAGACAGTAAGTACCAAGGTGGAATTTGAACCCAGGGGAACCTGACTCCACACTTTCCAGCGATTGTTGGGTGGAAATAGTGTCTTGCCCAAGATGTATTACCTAAAAATGAAATATATTTCAAAAAAGATACCCCCAGACTCTAACACTTGCAGTAAAAACAGGACAAATACTCTTTATTATATAATCCATTTAAAATAATGAACATAGCCACAGTTCGTTGAGCGAATTGCTCCGTTTCAGCAGCCACATGTTACATTGCCTTTCTGTTTGAGTCATGCCCTGAGACATTTGTGAACAAGCTGTGAGGTCACATCAAAGCAGCGGCTCGTGTGCTCCTGGAAGAGGAGGTGTCCTGGGGAGTGAGGACAGTTGCAGTAGCCTCTTAGAGAAGTCAAAACCTGAAGACCAGCTTTCTACCCTTTGTCTGCACGAGGTTTCCTTGAGGTGAGGCGTGCCTGTGGTCCTGGCCCCTTGAACCTCTAACCTTAGCATGTCTTAGGTCCTGTCCTCGGATTCAGGCAGGCTGTAACAAAGGACCAAGTTAGCCAGGAAAGAAGAGGTTTTGCGTTTGACAGAGATAGGATGCAAAGAGCAGCCTGCGGAAATAATGTACCATTTTCTCATTTAAGTTCCGTGAGGGGAGGCAGGAGAATAGAGGACAGGAGGAGAAGAATAAAGGAGGAGGACGGGAGGGAGGGAGGAAGAGAGAATATAGGCAGGTGGGGAGGAAGGAAGAAATGTCAGGGTTGGGAGGTGAGAGGAGAGGGGATGGAGCCACAGTGGAGGAGGAGGGAGAGGAGGAGAAGGGAAGTGAAACCAGTGACTTGGGTTTGGCTTCTTGTGACATGGAGGGGAGGGCAGGGCAGGACCCAAGTGGGAGGCAGATCCTAGGCCTGGTGGAAAGGAGGAGAAGGAGGAAGGATGTGAGGTAGCAGACAGTGGGAGGGTAAAGAATGGCATATGAATCTGAGAAAGGATCATACCTGTTTTAGTGCCAGAATTGGTGATGGAGCGCTGTGGATGGGTAAACGGAGGCACGTTGTCGGCCCCTGGTCAGTGGTTGTTTCCAGTGCTCTATGGTTGTGACATGCTGCCTTCCTGGGTGGGTGAAGAGGCTGGACCCCAGGCAGACGAGCACGCCAAGTGCCACCTGCTCCGAGCTTCCACCTGTCCTGTATTGCCCGCTGACATCTCAGCTTCCCAGAAGGCCCCAGGAGGGACGTGGCCTTCAGGGCTTTCAGCCGGGGGCAGGAAGTGCTCCATCTGACACCATTCAGAACAGACTATACAAGTAACTCCACAGCATGTCTCATTAGGCCGGGAACACTCCAGCTAATCGAGGCGTGCCTTTGTCGTGCGCTGCTCATGCCAGGGGGGTTAAAAAAAGAAATACGCCTGATCCCAAGGGCCTTTTGTGGGCAGGGCAGAAATAATAAACCCAAATACAAAGTCAGGCCACCCAGGAATGGGGTGGTGTCCTCTGTCAGGGCCACCCAGCTCCAGATCATCTGGTCAAATCTGCACCCTCCTCCCGGGCCTCCCTCTTGCTGGGGGCGGTTCAGGCAGAGGTGAGTGGGTGTGCTTTCTGGTAAAAGGATCCAATTTTAATGTAAGAGGCTTGTTTGTGTGTTTTCCCAGCTAGATCACTTCCATGCCTTTTTTTTTTTTTTTTTGGAGACAGAATTTTGCTCTTGGCCCCCAGGCTGGAGTGCAGTGGTGCAATCTTGGCTCACTGTAACCTCCACCTCATGGGTTCAAGCGATTCTCCTGCCTCAGCTTCCCGAGTAGCTGGGATTACAGGTGTCCGCCACCATGCCCAGCTAATTTTTTGTATTTTTAGTAGAGACAGGGTTTTGCTATGTTGGCCAGGCTGGTCTCGAACTCCTAACCTCAGGTGATCCACCCGTCTCAGCCTCCCAGAGTGCTGGGATGACAGGCGTGAGCCACCGCGCCTGGCCATGGCTCTTTACCATGCTCCAAATTCACTTGGTTTCTGGCTCTTCCTGCCAGCGTGCTCCATAAGACCAGCTCCCAGGGAGCTGGAGCCAGCCCTCAGGGTGCCCTGCACTTAGCGTTCAGTCTGTAAATTTTCATGGAACTTGCTTCATAGCTGTAGGAACCTCAGGTTCAAGGGTGTAAAGGATGTGCCCACAGCTTGTGTGTTGCTGGTGGAGTGGTGGTGTTGGTGGTGATGATGGGGATGGCGACGATGATGGTGGTGATGAAGATGGATAGCAGCTGCTGTGTATTTTCTCAGGAACTGTGTTAAATTCTTTGATGGCAAAGATCGTGCTAGAAATAATAAAAATAATGGATAGCATTGACTGAGTGTCTACTCTGTGCCGTGGAAGGTTCTGAGCACTTTTGGTACATTCAACCTGAGAATGACTCTGTGAAGTGGATGCTGGCATGCCCATTTCACAGTGCAAGCAATGAAGGCAGTGTCACGTCAGACTTTGCATTCTTAGCTAAGCCACATGACAGTCAAGACAGTGTGCTCTGTGTGGAGTGTGCTCTGTGTGCTCTGTGTGCTCAGTGTGCTCAGTGTGCTCTGGGTGGACCCACAGTGACTGGCTGAAAGGTTGATGTCAGAGCATGCTCTATTTTGGGTTCTTCAACTCGAAGGAACCCCCTCTGTCACCCCCACCTCCTGCCACCCTAGTTCCTCATTCCTTTCACCAATATTGTTTTCTTTTCTTTTGCTGATTTAGAAATAGACTTGAATTCCTGGTGCTGAGACCGTTTAGATGAGTTAACACTAATCACCATTGCTAGTTAGCTATGAACTTTAGTGCTTCAAGGCTCTGACCTTAAATTTTTTTTTCTGAAGGTCATCAATTAGCTTTATTTACTTCATTATGGATTAGTAATCATTAGATGAATATTGCCATTTGTTCTGTGGGTCACCAGTGTGGTTCATGCAGTGAAAAAATCAAGTGTTTCAGTGAAAAGTTGCAGAGAGAAAGAAAAAAGGAGAGAATGAGGGAAGACAGAGGAGTGCATGTGTGTGTGTGTGTGTGTGCGCACACACGTGTGTGTGTGCGTGTGTGCGTGTGTGTGCGCACGCGGGGGTGCTTGTGTGCCCACAGGGGAAGGAGGTTGGTAGTAGTGGTGTTTAAATTAGCCTTAAGAAGCTTGAAATTAAGGGTAAAGGTCTGGTACCAGATGCTCTAAAGCCATCTGCTATTTACCTGGGCAGATTTTGATACCTCTCCTCTGTCCTTTAATAGCATCTCTGTTCTGACTTCAGTCCTGGTACTTACCTGGATATATGGTAATGTGGCCATTTCCATGTCCTTCCAGAGGGAGCACCTGCCAGGCTGAGTCTGTGTCTTTTGTATCCCGCTTACCTGACACAGTGCTGGCACACAATATGTGCTCATTAAATGCTTACTGAAATGACCTAGCACATAAAAGCTTTGTAAGACAGGAGCTTTATTTTACTCTGCCTGCTTTGTACTCTAGACACCCCAGGTATTCCCATTCTGATTTCTGTTGCTGTTATAGACCTGGGTCAGCCTTAAAATGAATATAAATAATACTTTAGTTTGAGCTAATGGGATATATGGAAACCACTGCCCATCTGATTAATTTGTTTGTGCCATGAAATACATGTTTTAAGGTGCTCCTGACAGCAGAGCATTCTGTTAGCGGTGGAATACCAAGTTTTAAAAGAGGCAAGGGATGTGGGCTGCGTCACCAGACCTTCTGAGTTCCATTCGCGATCAGACACTGTTCTGGTCCTAGTGGGTCAGGGCACAGATTCTGGATCTGGGTTTGAATCCACATTCTACCACATACAAGCCTTGTGCCCTTATGCAAATAATTTAATCTCTTTATGCCTCAGTTTTCCCTCCTTTAAAATGGGACAGGCCAGTGTGGTGGCTCACACCTGTAATCCTAGCACTTTAGGAGGCCAAGACGGGCGGATCACCTGAGGTTAGGAGTTCAAGACAGCCTGGTCAATGTGGGGAAGGGAAACCCTGTCTGTAATAAAAATACAAAAATTATCCAGGTGTGGTGGTGCACACCTGTAATCCCAGCCACTCAGGAGGTTAAGGCAGGAGAACTGCTGGAACCCGGGAGGCGGAGGTTGCAGTGAGCCAAGATTGCGCCCCTGCACTCCAGCCTGGGCAACAGAGTGAGACTGTCTCTAAAAAACAAAAACAAAAACCAAAACAGACAGTCATGGGGATGTTGTGGGGTTAGGGTTGTTGTGGCAATAAAATGAGTTTGTCTGTAAAGCACTTGGAACCACGTTGATATCTGTCACTGGTATTATTTATTGTTAATGAAGATTTAGTGACTTCATGTGTCAAACCCAACCGTGTCAGTACCTGTCTTCACAGAATTGTGGTGAGGACTGTGTCAGTTTCCGAAGGCTGCCATCACAAACTGGATGGCTCAAAACCACAGAAATGAGTCAATAATGTGTCTCGATTCCAGAGGCCAGAGTTGTGTTGGCAGGGCCATGCTCTCTGAAACCTGTGTCCTTCCTGCCCTCTGCTTAGCTTTTCTTTGGCACTCTGGCTGGTAGATGCATTACTCTAAGCCCCTGTCATCACTGGAACTCTTTCTGTGTGTCTCATCACATGGCCATCATCTTATGAAGACACCAGTCAGACTGGGTTAAGGGTCCACCCTACTCCAGTATGACCTCATCTTAACCGAATGATACCTGTACTGAACTTGTTTCCAAATAAGGTCACATTCTGAGTGGGGATAGGACTTCAGCACATCTTTCTGGAGGATACACAATTCAACTCCTAACTAGGGTGAAATGCAAGACTCCACATGAAGTATTGAACCCAGAACCTAGAACAAAACAGTGCCTTCAACATCAGCAGTGTCTGTTGTTGCTTCTCTATCAGCGGTGTCTGTTGTTGCTGCTCTGTCCTCCTGATGGCCCTTTGCGGAGTGGCTTTGGGCAGTTCTCTGAATATCTTTGAATTTCCGTTTTCCATCTTTTCACTGTGATGTGGCTCGTCTTCCAGTGACACTGAATTATGTAGTTTTCCTGGTCTGCGTTGCCTCATCTCTGAAATGGGGAGAAAGGCGAACCACCTCCCAGAACGGATCCCTTCCCAGGATGACACGAGGGTGCGCACGTATGTGCTGGTGGTCTGGACATGCGAGTGCTTCCCATGGTTGCTACCTCCTTTTCTGCCTGGTGTTTTCTCGTCCAGTGAGGACAAATGGCTTTTGTCGTTCCCCTGCAAACCCCTGCACAGACCCGAGGAGGCTCCTCTTTTCCTTCCCATGGGGTTGGGAAGCTCAGAGGCATGTCCAGATGTGAGGAGGCTTCGATTTTCCAGACCCCTGGGTTGCTTTGCAGTCAGAATGGAAAATACATTTTTTTTTTTCCCACTTGGGAGGGAGCTGAACGCATTTGCTACAGACAAGTCTAGATATCTATGGAAACAGTCCTAATTTTAGCCTTGCCATACTTAATGCCAGCTCTGAGAGTGCTGTTTTGGGTCAGAGCCCAGGGAGCAGGGAAGGTGAGTAGGTCTGCAGGGGTCAGATCAAGCAGGGAGTAGCCAACCAACAGACAAGAGGAGGACACAGTAGAAACCTTAAGTGGATCCAAAGGGGCTGGCTCCAAGGGTAAGAGAGGGCTGGAATGATGCGCATTGATCAGAAAGTCGGATTTCAAATGAAAGGGCCTCCCCTTTCCCCCTTTCGCTCTCCCTGTCTACATTCTGCTCATTTTTGGAGCCTCGTTCATGGCCCGTCTTTCCATGTCCCCACTTTTGGAATCAGCCAGTCCTGCCCTGAATGCCTGGCATCTTAGAATTCTGTTGAAGTACTAGTGGCTGCCCATTTAGTTTGGCCGTTAATCCACGTACCTTGCAACCCCCCCTTCCATTTGGTTTTGAGTCCCTCAAGGTCAGCCATGGTCATTGTCGAGTCTGTGTGCTGTGCCTGCCATGGGGTAGACATACAGAGAATGCATGATGAGTTGGGATTTGACACGAGAGGTGATTTCTGGTTGACCAAACCAGGGGGTGGGCAATCACTAGAAAGGGAGGAGTTTAGTAAGCAGTTTAATAAGAAGGAGTTCAATAAGAGGCACAGAAACGATTTTTGATGGGAGGAATCTGCCTGGTTGGGGGAGTGGAAATTGCCTGTAATTCAATTAAGGACAGGTTAGGGAGGGCCGTGGGCAAGAGGAGGTCATGGAGTGGCAGATGCTGGCTGGGATGGTGAGGGGAGAAGTGAGGGACAGTAATCGTTTTAGGCCAAGTGGGGAGCATCAGCTAACCTCATTTCAGCCCTGTCCTCCCCACCAGGTGACCTCCTATCAGGAATCCTTGTAGATCAGACACAGGAAGACCCTTAGACATCATCTCGTCTTGAAGTGTGATATTCAAGACAGGCATTTTTACATTAAAACTTGGCTATTTATTTTAGCACATGTCTAAAAACCATGTATAAGCAGCGTTCCAAACCTGGCGTTCCTCAGGGGTTTCTGCTTCCGACGAGGCAGGCCGTGGTAGTTCCCTCTCAGTCTCATAGATTCCAGGGTTGCTGTTCCCACACACCCGTGCGCATGTGACACCTGGAATGAGCAAAAGGCCTGTTGTCACCATTTGGAACTAAGGCTTATGCAGATGGACGAAGTTGCTGGTATGAATTCTGGCACTGAATTTCCATATGCTTTGTATTCTTTTCAGCAGGATGAAATGCATCATGGGTGTGGGAAAATGGAGCGGGTAGTGTGCTGCAAGAGATCACAGGGTAAGCGGCACAGATCCGGTGTGGCCCTCCCCTTTTGAATGAGGAGGGCATTGGGCAAGGCTCAGGTAGACCAGGTGGCCCCGATAGATAGTGCCTGCACTGGTACTTGAGCTGCGTCTCCTCTTCTTGTCTAGCCGTCTTGGCATTCTAGATGGGACGTGAGCTGGGTCCTACCAAAGACTTGGGCACTTTATTTGTAATCCTACTAACAACGTTGTGAAGCATGCACTATTTTTACTTACTAAACGAAAAAGGAGCGATCGGGACTAGAGGACTTGAAATAACTTTCTGAGGCCCAGCCTGCTGGTAAGGAGTAGATCCAGTGATTCAACGTGGCTCCATCCCATGACATTTAGCTGTCAGGGAGCTGCAAACCTATGAAACAGAGCTTTCAGATTTTGGAAATAGAAGCGCAGGCAGGCGTGTGGTGCCGCTTGCCGTCTCCCGGGAAAGCCCCTTTGTGGTGAATAATAGAACCAGAGCTAGAAGGCACATTGCTCAGGCCGGCAGGTGAGTCCGAGAGCTGGGGAGGGGTTTTCTGGGCAGTGGGACACCTCCCTCTTAGGGGGTTTCGTTTGTCCAGGGCCAGTGAAAGGCTGTTTGGTCCCTCTGCTGAGTGAACAGCCCCAGCCCACAGGATGAGTCAGAGCAGGGTCCAGAATAGAAGCCAGAGGGCATGTGCGTAAAGGCCATGTTTATCCCAGTCATTTGGATCTTAAGATTCCTGTTCATGATGATGAAGGTTTTCTACATAACACTGTTTGCAGACTGCTTTATGATCATTTATGAGTGTCACCTGGCAACCGCTGAGTTAGCCACATGCGTCCACCGTGGGGTGATTAACTCTGGGCCCACCCAGAGCCCAGTTCATCGCTTGTGCATTACTGAGCCTCCTCCCCACACCCTCATTCATTAATCCATCCTTCCATTCGTTCAGTAGAGCCCTTTTGTCAGACGCCACCTTTGTGGGTAGCTTTATGGTTGGCATTTCTTTTTCGTTGCTGAGAATATGTAATATGCTGGACGTGTTGGTGTTCCTGTTAGCGTAAGCAATAATCAACCCCTTTAGTGAGACTGTACGCTCCATGAGAGCAAGGCCTTCGTTCATTTCTCTTGTCTCTGGTGCCTAGAAGAATGCCTAGCCCATAGTAGGTGCTCTGTGAATATTTATTGAAAAAAAAAAAAAAGTGAATGGACTGAGTGTTTGCTATGTTTGGGCCTGTGGGAGGTGCTTTCTATAAAAATCTTTCTAATCCTTGCAGCAATCCACGCTGCACCATAAGGGTGTCTGTCCTCCGTTCCAGGGTTCCATCTGGTGAGTGTTTACCATTATCATAAACATTATTGTGAGTGCTTGCAGAGCCCATCATCCTTATTATGACGGAATAAGGTAGCTACATTATCCCCATTTTACAAATGAGGAAATGAGGCACAGAGAGGTGAAGTAACTCGCCCAAGGTCACACAGACCCTCAAGCTTCATGTCACTCCTTCACCTCCATATCAGCACTGTCCTATAGAACCTTCTGCAGGACGGAACTGCTCCCCATCTGCGCCATCCGATGTAGTTACCACTAGACGTGGGTAGTTACTGAGTACTTGAAAGGGTGGCTAGTGCAACTGAGGGGCTGAATTTTTAATTTTGTTTAATTTTCATGAAATCTAAATAGCCGTATGTGAGTAGTGACTCCCATACTGGGCAGCACAGCCCCCTATATGCTGTCTCTAAAGAATAGTAACAGGCTGGGTGCAGTGGCTCGTACCTATAATCCCAGCACTTTGGGAGGCTGAGGCAGACTGTTTTATGACCATTTAGGAGTGTCACCTGGCAACAGCTGAGTTAGCCACATCCATCCACCATGGAGTAGTTAACTCTGGGCCCACCCAGAGCTGAGGCTGGAGGCTGAGGCAGGAGGATTGCTTGAACCCAGGAGTTGGAGACCAGCCTGGGCAACATGGCAAAACCCTATCTCTACTAAAATTACAAAAATTAGCTGGGCATGGTGGTGTTCATCTGTAGTCCCAGCTACTTGGGAGGCTGAGATGGGGGGATTGCTTGAGCCTGGGAGGCAGAGGTTGCAGTGGACTCAGATCATGCCACTGGACTCCAGCCTGGATGACAGAGCGAGACCCTGTCTCAAAAAACAAAAAACAACAAAAAACAGCTAACATTGAATGCTTACTATATACTGAGTATTTTTCAGATGTTTTACGTGTAGTAAATGCTTCAAGTTAATCCTGACAACCACAAATGAATTAACAAGAGTCAGAAGTTAAATACCTCCTTCTACTCTCAAGATCTTATAGCAAGATACTAGTGTAGCTGGATTCTCCCCGAGGATGAATTCTGCCTGGCCCAGAGTTTTAAACTATCACCCTATTTTTCTCCTTATTTTCCCTGCGTACAGCAGTGGATATCACCATGGCAAAGATCTCATTGTTCATAATATTTGTCAGCCCTAAACACAGTGCTGCCCGCCACCCTTCTTGGTAAAGAGGTCAACCTATACACAGGCTTGCGAACTCACTGTTCCAACCAAATGACTCATTTAGGTTGAAAATATTTATTTGCACAAAGTGGAGTTGTGTCAATGTCACTTTGAAAAGAAAAAGACGCCAGTATTCCCTACCAGGATGTTGTCGTGAAAACAAACAAATGAAACAAAATCTACTTCGAGGTCAGAGTGAGAAGAAGAGAAGGTCCAGCTGAAATTATCTGCAGTCTTGCTGGAGGGAACAAACGGTTGCAGCTTGTGGGTACGGTGACATTTTACAGCTCTCAGCTGTGCCTTCCCTTCTTGAAGATGGCTGAAGGGGAGTAGGTTCTTGTGCTAGACTTGGGGCTATGGAGCAAAAGCAGAGGGAGCTTGTCCTGCACAGATGTGGAAGCAGAGGTCACTGAATTCTGTTCCACGGTAGAGGTCAGCAGTGCTTTATGATAACTGTGCATCCAAACGTGTGCTGTCTGCTGGGCTGGGCCTGACACCTACAGCTGTGGCTCTTTCAGAAACTGTGAACCAACCTGGGGGTGGGCCAGGGGTCTGGGTCAGGAGCAGAAGTGGGTTAAAGGTGATCGAGCGAGACATGTGAGAGAGTGAGTGAGAGAGGCCTGCAGGATGAGGCCACATCAGGAGTGCAGTCCAAATATAGGCAGTGATTGTGAAATTCAGGGACTGCAGGCTAAGAGTGCTGTAGATTCTGAAAGTAGTAACAGGGAAAATGTGGCCATGGGCCTCTGGGGAAAGCCCTGTTCTGTGGGCTTTGGCCACTTAAATCTACGTGTCTTCTGCCACTGTGCGCTGACTATCCATCTGCCCATCTATCCATTCATTCATCCATCAATCCAGCATTTGAGTCTCTATTCTATGCATGGTATTGGGGATAGTGTGGTAAACAGGGCACCATCCCTACCCTCAAGGAGCTTACAGTCTTGCCTGGTAAAACGTACAGAAGTACGCATTTTTGAAAAAAGTAAAGGAAGAACACTTAGGCGCTCTCCACTCCAGGGCCACCTGCACCTTGCCTATGTAGCTTTCCCCAGCAACACGAAGCCAGCATTGGTCTCTTTACTTCCCTTCTTGTCTTCATCGTGTATGTGCTTAGTATCTGTATTGTGCTTTGGGCTATTTATTTATATCAGCGTAGCACTTTATTGCATCTTTGTTGTAAATAACCTTCCTGAACATAGGGGCCTACATGTCTTCACTGGGTCCTGGCTCCATGGTAGGCGTGGATGGGGGCTCCAGAATTATTGAAGTAATTGGGAGCCCCTTAAACCTGCAAGGAACCTTAATAGTCCTCAGTGGTCTGAAGGGTCTTCTTGACCTTCCCTGCCTCCCAACTTCCTCCTGTCTCTGTCAGGTCAAGACTTTACTTGCCTGGTAGGTTCTGTACAAACCATTGCCAGGCAATGGAAGAAGAAAGGGGAACTGCACACCTCACTGGAGATGGAAGTTCCGTGGTGCTTGTCATAGCTCCATATGCCTCACGTTCACCTGGAAACATGGGAGGCATTAGTTAGGCCAGATTAACAGATGTGGGATGTTGCATAATGACTTTGCCTTCTAGTGAAACTGCAGTCCAGTGGGAGCACGCCCCAGATATTGGCCTCCTCAAAACTCTGGGTTACTTTTAGTGTCTTCCAGTTCAGGAACCACGATTTTCAATTTTTTGAAAATGAAAGTACTCCTATCTCCTCTCATTTCTCTCTTTTTTTTCTTTTTTTCTTGAGCTAGAGTCTCACTCTGTCATCCAGGCTGGAGTGCAATGGCACAATCTTGGCTCACTGCAACCTCCGCCTCCTGGGTTCAAGTGATTCTCCTGCCTCAGCCTCCTGAGTAATTGGGATTACAGGTGTGCGCCACCACACCCGGCTAATTTTTGCGTTTTTTTTTTCAGTAGAGACGAGGTTTCACCGTGTTGGTCAGGCTGGTCTCGAACTCCTGACCTTGTGATCTGCCCGCCTCCGGCTCCCAAAGTGTTGGGATTGTAGGTGTGAGCCACCGGGCCCGGCTTCTCCTTTATATTTCTAATAAAGTTTATCTGAGCTTATAAGGTCTTCTAGAAATGGGGATGGCATTGTCAGCTATCCCCTGGCCCTTCCCCTGAGACAGAAGACTGTTGGGCAAGCTGAGAGGGCAGGGACCCCACCGTCTTGACCGCTAAAGGAAATAAAGACGACAGCATTATTGAGCGCTTCTCTGTGGTGAGTGCTTTGCCTTAATTACCTGATGAGGTTGGATTAACCTCCATTTCAGAAATGGGGGAAGTGAGGCTTGCAGAGGTGACACGCCTGAGATCAAAGAGTGACTGAGTGGCAGAGCGGAGACTTGAACCCTAAACTGTCGGCTCCCGTGTTCCTGTCTGCCACGGTGCTGTGTGAGAAGAGGGAACGGTGAGTTCCCTGCTGAGGCTCAGTATGGAGGCAAACTGCTTTCTGCAACACATTCCTATGCTTTTGGGCAGCTTAATTGACTTCTGTGCCTCAATTTTCTCATCTGTGAAAGAGCATAATAATAACAACAATAATAATAATAGACTAGAAATTGGCCAGGCCCTTAGCGAGGACTCAGTGCGTGCTACCTCTGATAGATACTAATATATAGGTATAGTAGAAACATCAATCATCAATATTGTTTTGACTGTTTTTACCTCTGGTAGCAATTTTGACTACGGACTGCCCCTTTTTTGTTAATAGATTTGTTGGGTCAATGAAAACACAGCTCTCACAAAAAGAGCTTATGTTTTATAACACCAAGCCCACAAACTAACGTCATAGTGGCCCACGGGGACATGTGACAGAGCTGGGATTGGAACCGAGACCTGTCTGGCCTCTGTGTCCCCACACCGTTTCCCCTGGGACCCAGGTGTCCGGCCGGCCCTCCGCGTCCTGTGTTCCTGGTGATTCTGCCCTGGCGGTCACAGTGTCAGGTACACCCACTCAGAGTGGGTTTATGATACAGTTATGAAGGAGCCCAGGCCTCAACACTGGAAAAGACGAGATTGCAGTGTTGTTCAAGGCCAGGAGCCTCTCTGCTCAGTGACTGCCGTCAATCCTCTTTCGTGAGAAGATCGCCTGTATTGTTCAAGATGTTCAGATATAACCTCCCCCAGGAAGCCTTCCCTGATGACATACACACCTCTGTCGCAGGCTCCCAGGTGGGGTGAATAGAGTCTTCCTTTGCTCCCGTGGCAGCTTACGGGATCTTTGGCAGGCTTTTCCGTGATGTTTTCTTCCCAGGGGTTTGTGTAGCTTGTCTTCACCACTTGCCATGAGCTCTCGAGGACAGAGGATGTGTCTGCGTTAGAAACGTCTGGTTCCCGCCGGGTGCGGTGGCTCACGCCTGTAATCCCAGCACTTTGGGAAGCTGAGGCAGGTGGATCATTTGAGAGAGTCAGTAGTTTGAGACCAGCCTGGCCAACATGGTGAGACCCTCTCTCTACTAAAAAAAAAAAAAAAAATGAGCTGGGCATGGTGGCATGTGCCTGTAATCCCAGCTACTCGGGAGGCCGAGGCATGAGAATTGCTTGAACCCAGGAGATGGAGGTTGCAGTGAGCCGAGATCATGCTGCTCCAGCCTGGGTGACAGAGTGAGACCT
Organism: Theropithecus gelada; assembly: GCF_003255815.1. Taxonomy (NCBI): domain Eukaryota; kingdom Metazoa; phylum Chordata; class Mammalia; order Primates; family Cercopithecidae; genus Theropithecus; species Theropithecus gelada. The sequence goes on from NC_037678.1 coordinate 16,696,165, forward strand.
TGTCTCAAAAAAGAAAAAAAGGAAACGTCTGGTTCCCAAAATCCACTTCTCTTCTACTGAGGACACAGGAATGGCCCCCTTCCCTGCCCCTTTCTAGGGCCATGAGGCTCATTCTGACTGAAGGGCAGTGAGCAGAAGTGAGTTGCATCATCCCAGTGAAAACATTTATTTGCTGGTGCAGGAGCTCCTGGGGCTGGCGTGAAGTTCTGGGGGGCAGGACTGAAGAGTGGCACCAAATGCTGCGTGGGAGAGTTCTTCAGATTTGACAGTCAAGGATCTTCATGGCAACATGGAGAGGCCAGGCTTATCTGCATGGCCATTCTGTGGGTGAGGAGCCTGAGGCTTAGTGAGGTTAATTGCTTGTCCGAGGGATCTTGTGCAAATTCCATGGCTTGTTCTATGGCAGTATGCTACCATTCGCTGTTGTGATTTCTTGTTGTTGCTGTTAATTGTAGGCTAAGGGTGTGTGCGTGTGTGTGTGTGTGTGTGTGTGTGTGTGTGTGTGTAGGTGGGTGAGGAGTGGGAGTGAGAAACAGCTAGCCGAGTTGCAGTGCTTGGTCCTCTTGCAGAGTGGGTGTTAGCAAAGGCTGGCATGCTTAGCCCAGGTGGTGGCTGCACTCGGCCACCAAGTTAACGGAGGGAAAAACGAGTTAGCTGTTATCTCCTCACAGATGTCAGTTTTCCTTTAATGTGGAGCTTGGGGGAGAATACCAAGATGGAACTGTGCTTACTGACCTTTTCCTCGCCACACAGATGGGAATAAGGGGAGTGGAAGAAAAGGAGGAAGAAGAGAGGTATTCGAGGCAGAGGCTGCCTGGGCGATGCCGCTTCCTTACCCACTCTCAGCCTAAGGGATCCTTGCCCACCCTGAGATTCAGGGATGAAATCTCTCTAGCGACAGTGCCCAGGATTGCATTGGGCAGGAGTGTAGGCTTCACCCTCCAAGGACCTTGCTGAGGGTGTGTGGATGTGCGGGCTAGGGTCATGGCTGTGGTGGCAGTGCAGTGGGTTATCAGAGAGGCCTCCGGCTGGCCGGGCCCACAGTGTTCCCCGTGCTGGCTCCTGCTTGCAGGCAGTTGCACCATTCTAGTTGTTGTGGGCAGCTGGAGTTGAGGACTAGCCCAGGAGGGTCAGGGTGGTGGCCTGGTAGTTTGCACGTGTTGGTCTTGCCCCCACGTTGCCCTGGTGAGCACTGAAGTCATGTTTGTGTGGGCCAGGCATTCTCCTGATCACCGTTGCATGCCCATCCTCAGAAGAACGCCCTCTGAGGTGCTGATCACCACCACCTTCACAGCTCAGGACGCTGAGTGTCAAAGAGGCTAGGTCACTTTCCCGAGGCCACGCTTGCTGCTGAGTAGAGAATCCAGTGTGGAGCCAGGACACTGTGACCCTGGAGTTCTGAACCACTACGATTGCCCCTCCAGGCATTTAACTTCTCTGGCCACAACTTTATTTCTTATTCTGAAAACAAAGACAGTGGGAGAAACAAATGTTCATTTGAACATCTATGGTATGCCAGGTGCTATGGCTAGATTGTGTACATTATTTTATTTAAGTCTTATTTCAAGCCCTGGGGTTAAGTATCAGCTTCTTGACTTAAAAAATTCAAAAAAGGCCAGGCGTCGTGGCTCACACCTGTAATCCTAACACTTTGGGAGGCCGAAGCAGGAGGCTTGCTTGAGTCCAGGAGTTCAACACCAGTCTGGGCAACATAGTGAGACCCTGTCTGTACAAAAAAAAAAAAAAAAAATTTAATTTAACAAAAAACTTAAAATATTTTAATTGTAAAATACACATAAGATTGACCATCTTAAATATTTTGGGGTGGACAGTTCAGTAGTGTTAAGGATCTTCAGATTGTTTTGCAGCCAATCTCCAGAACTGTTTGGATCTTGCAGAACTGAAATTGTGCATCCTTTGAACAAGAACTCCTTATTCTCCCCTCCTCCCAGCCCCTGGCAAGCAGCATTCTCTGTGGGTTTGTGACCTTATATGAGTGGAGTCACACAGCATTTGTCCTTCTGTGACTGGCGTATTTCCCTTAGCATGAGGTCTGCAAAGTTTATATCACGTGGTGTAGAGTGTGATGATATTTCCTTCTACTGTATGTATTTGCCACATATCACATTGGTTTGCCCATTTACCTGTTGCTGGACACGTCCTTGATGAATCTTACATGTCATAATGGATTGCTTCCAGCTCCTGGCTACATTTTGTTGATTTCGTTAATCACTCAAGACCAAGAAAACACACCTGGATTTAAGCCCCCCGGTCTCTGTTTGATACCCGATTTCTGACTGCTTTTTACTTCCAAGGATCCTCCAGCTTTAGGAGTTGAGAAGAATTTTATACTAATATGGCCTTTGTGAAGCCTGAAACTGCTTTGGGCCTGTTGAAAACTCCCCTTTTTTTCTGAGTCACTGCTCAGACAGCACTTCTTCCAGAAGCCTGGTGGGGACCCAGTTTGTACCGCCAGAGGCCACAATGTGAGACAAAGGCTTTTTGTTTCTATCTGTTGGGTGCCCATTGTTTTCCTAGTGTCACTTCTTCATCTGCTGAATCTTCTTCCAAAACTCATGTGTTTGTTTCCATGTTTTAAAAATGACTATGATGAGATGTCATTCTGAAATTAGGAAGTACAGTAATACAACATTATTATCATGATATAGGTTTGCATTTGTAAGGTGAGCTCCCTTGAGGCTAGTCATTTTGTTTTTAAATTAGACTTTAAGTTCTGGAATGCATGTGCAGAATGTGCAGTTTCGTTACACGGGTATACATGTGCTGTGGCGGTTTGCTGCACCCATCAACCTGTCGTCTACATTAGGTATTTGTCCTGATGCTATCCCTCCCTTAGTCCGCCACCCGCCGACAGACCCCGGTGTGTGATGTTCCCCTCCCTGTGTCCATGTGTTCTCATTGTTCAACTCCTACCTATGAGTGAGAAGATGCAGTTGGTTTTCTGTTCTTGTGTTAGTTTGCTGAGAATGATGGTTTCCAGCCTCACCCATGTCCCTGCAAAAGACATGAACTCATCCTTTTTTATGGCTGCGTAGTATTCCGTGGTGTATATGTGCCACATGTTCTTTATCCAGTCTATCATTGGCATTTGGATTGGTTCCAAGACTTTGCTATTGTGAATAGTGCCACAATAAATATATGTGTGCATGTGTCTTTATAGTAGAATAATTTATAATCTTTTGGGTACAGACTCAGTAATGGAATGGCTGGGTCAAATGGTATTTCTGGTTCTAGATCCTTGAGGAATCACCACACAGTCTTCCACAATGGTTGAACTAATTTACACTCCTGCCAACAGTGTAAAAATGTTCCTGTTTCTCCACTTCCTCTCCAGCATCTGTTGTTTCCTGGAGGCGAGTCATTTTTTCTCAAGCCCAGGTCTTAAGCAGGTAGCTGCCCTGGGTGTGCAGTAATATGGTTTATGGTGTCAAAGGCGAGATCTCTTGTGTGATAGGCCAGAGATTCTCTCTGATGCACTCGATTACCGTTTTCTATTTAAAATAGGCATTTTGTTTATGTAGGAGAGCATTCATTACTAATTACTAACGTTTACCGATAAACAACTCTAAGAAATATTTCAGTAAGTGTTTTGTTAGTGTGTTTCCTTGAAAACTTAACTGCAAGTGAACATGTAATTTCACTTGGCCTTTTTCTGATTGCGTCATTTCTTGCAGTTGCATGTCCAGTGGGACTATTTATTGAATTCTTGCCTTTTGGGGCTTCCCAGCTGTCTGGGTCTCAAAAGCTCACAATGGATTTTTTTCTCCTGCCCTTGAGGAGAGTCTGTTTCTTTTGGCTTCCAGCTTAGAATAAAAGAGCCTCTAGTCTGTCTGCCCCATGAACCTTCCCTTAAAAGATGTTATTTTAGGCCGGGTGCGGTGGTTCACCCCTGTAATCCCAGCACTTTGGGAGGCTGAGAAGGGCGGATCCCTTAAGCCGAGGAGTTCGAGACCAGTCTGGCCAACGTGGTAAAACCTCGTCTCTACTAAAAATACACAAATTAGCTGAGCCTGTAATCCCAGCTACTGGGGAGGCTGAGGCACAAGAATCACTTGAATTCAGACGGCAGGGGTTGCAGTGAACTCAGATCACGCCGCTGTATTCCAGCCTGGGCAATAGAGCGAGACTCTGTCTCAAAAAAAGAAAAAAGAAAAAAAAGTTATTTTAGCTTTTTCTGCTTGCTCTTGGAAAAACAAAAATTAGGGAGCAGAGGGGAGACAAAAAAGGATAATGACAGGTTCATCTGACCTTAAAGAGGCCTTGTCTATTTTTCAGAACCTACATTAAGAACCAGATTCAGATCCATCAGCCGTTTGTAGAGCACCTGTCGTGAGCCAGGTAAGATGTGTAGCGTTTTCAAAGCTGTTTTATTAAATCCTCACAGAAACCTTTGCAAGTTGCTGTTTTTCAGCTGGGCAATCTGTGCTGAAGTAAGCTACCTCGCTTGGCTCACACGGCTAAAAGTAGAAGCACCAGCCTAGGGCTTGGCGTTGTCCGCCTCTAAGTTTAGGGCTGTAATCTGGTTCTTCCACCAAAGAAGACACAGTGGCTGCCTCAGAGGGATCTGGAAACGGGATCTAATTTCCAGTTCTGGTGGGATTTCCCCTGTGTCTTCCTCTCTTGACTGATGATCAGTAGATCTGTTTATCACTCCTAGGAGCTGCGCCTTGCGGCTTCATTTCAGCCTCTTCATGTGGACCTCACCGAGGCTCTGAGGGGGAAGTGGCTGCTTAGACCCACCACCCTCCCACCCAGCTTGTTCTGTCAGGAAGGGTTCCGACCCTCTTCCATGGAGAGGCATGTGACTGTCTGGGTGGAGGACATTTCCAGAGGAGGATGGCCCCCTGAGAACTGGTCCGGGGATGGCCACAGTTCAGCACTCTGGTTGGATTCTGCACATGAAACATTTTGGAATCTTTTCAGTGGAAGTTTGGCTCTTGGACAGCTCTCTTCTGCTGTCCCCTGAATCCCCTATTCCTACTGAGGTCAGAGGCCATTTTTTTTGTGCATGGTCATCACCCAGGTGCCAGTGTAGCGCTGGGTGCCCGGGAAGCCTCCGGTAAGCAGCCCTGAAGTGAGGGGTGCGTCTCAGGATGCCAAGACTTGATCCCGACTCCATCATTTATTGTGCTAGTTCTCTTAACCTTTTAAGTTTCAGTTTCGTTGTCTTAATAAAAAGGGGGCATGTGAAGAGATGACAGTAGTCCTTTGTGGTTTGCTGTAAGGACTCAATGAGCAAAAAACGTGTCATGAGGGGCAGGTATGGGCTTTATTAATTTTTGTATCCTGAGGTTGGTATTCACTCCATATTCATCAGAATGATGATGAAGAAGGAAGGAACCTCCACTCTGAGTTTCATTTGCCCCGTTTTGAAAACTAAGATACTGGTGTTAATCTGTGGTTCCTGGCGGGAGAGGGCCGCTCATCAGAAATTCCTGGGGGCCTTTCCCCGAAGCACAGGACCAAGCCCCACCCCTGAAAGTCTGATTCCTGCCATCTTGGCTGGAGTGTGGCACGTGGGTTCTGAAACATGGGTCCTGGGGATTGTGCTACACAGCCCTGGTGAGGCGTGATGGACCCTCTAGCCTCTGAGTTCTCTCGCCCGATCCTTTCTGGGTTGGGCAGATTGGGGGCACACGGAGTGTCTAGCAAATGGTTAGGGTTCTGACAGTTTCCCACTCCACCTCTCTACCTCCCACCCATTCTTCAAGGCCCCCTTTAAATGGCACCTTCTCCAGAACGACTCCCCGGGCCTTCTAAGCTGGAAAGTGCTCTCGTTCTCTCTGCGGAGTGCCCCGTGGTCCTGCCCCTGGGCTTTTGTAATGCTGCAATCAGCCATAAGCTTGTGGAGGGCACTGCCTCGGTTGATACAGCAATGACACCCCACAGCACCTTTGCCGGGGCTCTTGCATCCAGTTGGCATATCATATATATTTATGTATGTCAGCAATACATTTATGAATAACTGTTTCAACAGCTATCTCTTTGGTTTTATAAATCACAAGTGCATCTCCCAAGATTCCTTCTGTTTCTCTTCAGATCAGTAACACAGAATGGCTTTGTTAAATTGGTCCTTTTTTTTTTTTTTAATAAACTGGAGACACTTGGGGAGAAAAAAGTGATGTACTCTTCCTTTGTAATTAGCTATGATGATGAGACTATCTTTTCCATTATGTTTTATTTTTACTTGCCTTGGAATTTATCAAGTGGCCTCTTTTCTATGAAGGTTACCCTTCAAGTAAGTAAGGGAGCTTGATGAGAACACTGGGGGATTTACTTTGTACTTTTTTAAAAATAAGACTCATGATGGAGAAGGCTGATGTGAGCTGATGGTGAAAGCTCAGCCTGGAGCTATAAAAAGGGGGTCTCTGAGCTGAGAAACTGAAACCGATCCTCCACGATCAAGATTTTTTTTTCTGCCATCAACTGCCGAAGTAATTAATAGTCACTTTTATTTTAGAATTTGTTTTATGTATTTAACAAAGCCTGCTGAGTAGCCCTTCATGGCTTCTCTTCATACCCAGGGCAAGGTCCTTTGTTTTTCTTTTCTTTTTTCCCCTTAAGTGCATTTATAATTGCATTGATCAACTCTGACTTTGTGATATGCCAGCTCCTTGAATGTGATCCTCATTTGATTTCATATTTTTGATGCAAATGGATCTTGGAATCCATTCTAGAGTGCTTTGGTAGATTTCTTAATCCACAAGAGGCAGTTTAGCTTGTTCAGCCTCTACAAGGACTGTCTGGTATGGCCGGTCTGGGCATCTGGCTGGCCACGAGCCTGCCCAGTAGGGACTCGGTTAGGACCTGCTGAGAGCGGTTTCGCTTTCACATTTGCTGCTTCTTGTCCACAGCTGAACTGAGAGGTGTTCTCGGGGATCCCTAGAGTACTGAGAACAAAGAGCAGAAGGAAGAACTTGCATCCTTCTATTTTCCATCCATTCAGTGACTATTTACTGCCTGCCCCAAGGCAGGTTCTGAGGATACAGCAGACGGCACAACAGGCAGTCCCTGTCCTTGTGGACGTGCTCTGGCACCAAGCTGTTTCCAACTCAGCACATGTGGGAAAGGAACTGGCATTTTTTTCATATCCTTGCTATCTTCGGCATATGTGGGCATACTTATTTAAACCTCACAACTCTCTGTGAAGTAGGTATTATTAAGGGTTCTGTAGGCCACGTGTATCTGTGAACATCATACTGGTGTGTGGTGTTTTGCATAATAGAGCTATGAAATTATGCAGCTGGGGTTTGAAAATAAACCCTGCCTTTTGCCATCTAAATGTTGAACAAGGGACTTAAATGCTCACAGCCTCCTCCTCTTCCCCTATTTTGAATGAGGCTAAAGGTTGGGCCTCTTAGGATCTTTTGGTAGTTAACACTTTGCAGGTTGGCGTGGATACACACAGGTATTGTAAACCTGTGTGTGCTTGGAAAACAGAGGCTCTTTCTGCCTGTGATTCTGGAGTTACTTCTGGATTTGATCCTATACAGAATGCTCTTATATCCTGTTCATTATAGGGAAGGAAGCTTGTGGCAGGGAATCTGGAGACCCACGTTCCATCTGGTTCTGCCCGCAAATTGTGTGTTCTCGGGCAAATTCCTAGACCTCTCTAGTTCTCAGTTGTTGCATATCAGAAATGAGACAATGGTGCTGATTTCCCTTTGGATTAATTTCTCCTTGGATAAATTTCTCTTTGGTGGCTTTGTTTGGGCCCCCCTCTTCATTTCCATCAAGACTTCTCATGTTTAAATTTCACATGGTGGAGGGCTTGCCTGGTTGCCTCACTGATCACTGTGACCCTCGCCTGGCATTCCCAACCCTCTTTACCCTGTTCTGCTTTTTCTTTATTTTCATAGCACTATAGCACTTACCACTTTCTTTTTTTTTTTTTTTGGAGACGGAGTCTCGCTCTGTCGCCCAGGCTGGAGTGCAGTGGCGCAATCTCCGCTCACTGTAACCTCCGCCTCCTGGGTTCAAGCCATTCTCCTGCCTCAGCCTCCCAAGTAGCTGGGACTATAGGCATATGCCACCACACCTGGCTAATTTTTTTTGTTTGTTTGTTTTTAGTATAGATAGGGTTTCACTGTGTTGCCCAGGCTAGGCTGGTCCTGAACTCCTGAGCTCAGGCAATCTGCCCGCCTCGGCCTCCGAAGGTGCTGGGATTACAAGCGTGAGCCACCGCGCCCAGCCTTCATAATACTTACCACTTTCTAACAGACTGTATGCTTTTAAAAATTTATTGTGTTTATTTTTATAAACAAAAAAGAAATGTTACCTTTACTGGAATGTAACCTAATTAAGGAGTGAAATCTTTATTGATCTTGTGCCCAGACCACCTTGAGACCATGAAGGGCTGCTCAGGAGGCTTTGTTAAATATAAAACAAATTCTGAAATAAAAGTGACTATTAATTACTTCAGCAGTTGATGGTAGGGAAAAAAAAAATTGATCTGGGAGCATCTGTTTCAGTTTCTCAGCTCAGAGGCCCCTTTTTGTAGCTCCGGGGCTGACCTTTCATGGTCGGCTCATATCAGCCTTCTCCATCATGAGTCTTATTTTTAAAAAGTACAAAGTAAATACCACAAACAGGTATTGTGACTTGTGGAACAAGTTGTCGAGAAAATTACAAAGAATAGTTCCTTCTGCTGCTATTTGCTTAGAGCCGGCCTGGCTCTAATAGCTACGGCCCTTGTGTGTTCTTTTCTTGAGCATAAAGAGTTTCGCAGAATATGGACATAGGATGGAGCTACTCTATATTGGTGATAGAACAAGGCAAAAACAAGACCGCGCAATCATCAACACGGAGCACAGATAAAAGCAAGATCCCTGCGAGGCACAGAAATGACCAAACATTCCCCAGTCTCAGCTCACATGAATGTTTCTTTACCGATTGTGGCTTTAGCCTCATTCTGTTCCTCCTGCCTCTTAGATAAAAATTAGGAAGCTACGTCATCATAAAATTTCTGCTCTGTTGACAGCACCCAATTCAGAGCAAAACTATGTTTCCCTGAGCCTACCCCTAAATCACTGAACACAGTCCAAATTGTATAATGAGCTCCTCCTGACATCCTCTTGCTGAGATATCTGAAATTCTGCCTGGCATCGTGTCCACCTTGTTGCAGTCAACCAATAAACCCAACTTTGTTTGACTCCAGGTATGTTCCTGGTAGTCTTCAACTGGGGCCGGTGGCACAGTCGCTTGGTGAATAAAACCTTGTCATAGGCATCACTGTAGAAATGTGTAGGTTATTTTACAGCTGAATGGTATTGAATAGACTCATACACAGCTTAATTGGAGAGCTGAGTCACTTGATAATTGTGGAAACAGCAGGATGTGACAGAAGGCGGAAATGCAAAGGTTGGGTAAGTGTGCCTCGAAGTGAGTAAGTTGAGAGAAGGAGAAAGCCTAGAAGTCTGGGGTGGTAGAGAGGAGAAGGTGGGTAGGGCTGGAAGAGATAGTGGGGTCTTGAGTAAATCGCTTGTTTAGGAGTCTAGACACCCAAGGTCTTCTCCTGGATTTACTGCATATGAGCTCTTAACAACTCCAGTAGTTAGGTTTTTCATTTGTAAAAAACAGGGTCCATCATCTCTCCTCCTTATCTCACATAGTAGTTAATTTGTGTGAAACACCTTATAAAGTGTGCTGTGCTGGAAAAGTATAAGGCCTGGCTCTAATTGTGGAGAGAATCAAAAAACACGCAGTTTCAAGGTGTTTCACCCATAAGCTAGTTGCTAAATGATCCCTCTCTGTCTTCCACCATCCAAACTTTAGAGATGAGGGTTGCCATAGGAACCTTGTCATTATCATTCAGCAGCTATAGTCTTGCTTTGGTGGTGTATTTTTTTTAAGACTGGTTAGGTTACTTATAGGGTCTTGGGAGCATGAGTGTGGTGGGAGGGGCATAAGAGAGAGGCAGGGATAGAATTAGAGAAAGGAGCCAGCAAAACCCTTGCCCCATCAGATGAAGGGCCTAGGACCCAGCTGCTACCTTTACACCCTCTGCCCTATCCCCCTCCACTCTGAGTCAGACTTGGTTGTTCAAGGATTTAAATGGGAAAATGTGTTAGCCAGATTATCCTTCCAAATAAGGTTATAAAGTCTACCGTATTAAAGAGGGGAAGATTTCCTTCTGTGGAATTTCAGATCTTGATAATAATCATGGTGATATTAATAATATGACTGTCTGTCATTTATTAGGTGTTTGTTATATGCTGGACACTGAATTCAGCATTTGTGGGTGTTGCTTCATTTAGTACTTGAAATAAATTCATTGTTATCCTTCTTTGCAAATGAGGAAGCGGAAACATAGAGGTTAAATTACCCACCCACAGTCACCAGTCAGCTGGCCTCACAGCACAGAATTGAACTAGGTCCTTCTGACCTCAGGTGTGGAAGACTTAAGACTCTGCTCCCTGGTTTCCTTGCAGATAATCCTGGGCTATGAGAACTATTATCTAGGATGCTCATCTTTTAGATGGGAAAATAGGGGTTAGAAGAAGTGAAATCCCTGTTTGAAGGCCATGTTATTGCTGCTGCTGGTGGTAGGTCCTGGGTGAGGCCCGAGATCTTCTGATCATTAGTCCAGACAGTGAATAGGACTTTTCTCCTGATGGGTTTAAAATATGAGTGGTTGTGGTCGCTGGCAGTTTCCGCAACAGAGGTATGGTCCTCCTTTTACTTTTCTGTGGAAAAGGCCCTGAAGCTACAGAACCAGATTATCTGGTCTCTCATTGCACCTCTACCCGCTAACATCCATCTGACCCTGGGCTCCTTCTTTAATCTCTCTGTCCCTTTGTACTTCCGTGTATGGAAAATTGGGATAACAACTGTACCTATGCCTTAGTGTTGTAATAAGAACTAAAGGAGGCTGGGTGCAGTGGCTCACACCTGTAATCCCAGTACTTTGGGAAGCAGAGGCGGGTGGATCGCCTGAGGTCAGGAGTTTGAGACCAGCCTGGCCAATATGGTGAAACCCTGTCTCTGTTTAAAATTAAAAAAAAAATTAGCTGGGCATGGTGGTGCTCATCTGTAATCCCAGCTTCTTGGAAGGCTGAGGCAGGAGAATTGCTTGAACCTGGGAGGCGGAGGTTGCAATGAGCCAAGATTGCACCATTGCACTCCAGCCTGGGCAACAGAGTGAGACCCTGTCTCAAAAACAAACAAACAACAAAAAACTAAAGAGATTAATATGTTGAAAACTCATAGCCTGGCTATGTTAACCGGAAAACTCATAGCCTGGCTATGTTAACCTACATAACCGGTAGGTTTTGAGTAAGGAGTGCCTGTTAATAATATATCCCATCCCTCGTTTGAAGGATGTAATCCTCATTTGAGTTTTTTTCAGTAGACCGGAGCTCCTGCCTGGGCCCCGTGGAATTAATATCCTCTGAGATACATGGATACTGTTGACGTTATGGTGAAGATGGTGAGGTGTTGGGAGGCGGAGTGGAGAGGGACTGATTGATGTAAAAATGACATGAGCTTGCTAAGGACACCCAGGTGGTTGAGATGTTCTGTGAAGTGGGCCTGTGTGTCTGCTGGACCTGGAGTTGAGGGGACAGGTTTCTTTTGATGCAGTGTCTTATCCTGGGGTGACTCTGGGAGGCAAAAGCATTGCCTATTCATGAGACTGATGACATACTATCATTCCTAGACCAGAAATGGTGCAAGAGCAGAGACGATTATCCTGCTTTTCTTTCTCTACACAGTCCCTGTGACAGAGAAGGTGTCTGCTGAGTGAACAGGCCAAGAACTGTTCTCCAGGACTGAGTGCAGATGAAATAGGGGGTATAAACCCATGAAGAACAATGAGGCAGAGGGAGTGAAGGGGGACAAGCTGGGGTGGAGGAAAAAGAATTTGCCTTTATTATACAATTAGCCTTTTCGATTCTTTAAGAGCTTTAGGAGGTAGTGAATATGGTCCTCCAGTCTACAGACCAGAAGAGGCATCTCAGGCAAGTGATTTGCCCAGTACTAGTTAGGGTTGGATCAAGGACCTGGACCCAGGTCCCTCTCTCTGCCTCAGAGGCCCTCTGGGATCCATTGAAGGGACTTGTCTTGAGTAATTAACTGAATACTGGTTTATTCAGAATGAGGGGTCTTTAGTTGGGGAATAATAGGCTTGTCTTTGGTGAAACCACTGGGGTTTTTGGGTCCAGTGTCTGGCAGTGTGCAAGGAGCCTGGGGCATCTTTGTCACAATGTGGCTTCAGGAAGAGCCCTCCTTCCCTTCCTGAGTAAGGCAGAACTTGAGTCAGGCTGGGGTGGGCTCCTGTTGTGGGGACAGGTTACTGTGAGTGCTGGAGGGAATGACTTTTAGGCTGAGTCATTCAGTGGCCTGCGGGGATGCAGGGCTGGGGGTGGAGAGAGAAATAGAGGTGCTGGCCCAAAAGTCTCAGTGCCTGCCCTTTCTTACCCCAGGGCCCATGAGCCTGGTTTAAAAACCACTTATCCACCACCTTGTTTTCATTCTCACTCACTGAGTCCTTGAGATGTAAGCGTGTTGGTGAGAAAAACTATTGCGGTGGCTGAGATGTGCTGGGCGAAAGATTTTCAACTAGTCTTTTCCTAATAAGCAGCGACTTGTTTATATTCTGAGCTTTCACAGCAGCATTCTAGAAAAAAAAAAAATACGGAGGACTCAAAAAAAATGTACTGCCTGATTTAGTTTTGATTGCTCATGTCTCTGGCTTCTTTCACGGAACTATTAATTGACTATAGGGAGTTGCTGCTTTTCGCACAGTAAGCTCCTAGTCATGAAGCAAAATGGTGACATTGATCATTTTGGGGTCCCTCAGACTCTGGCAACGTTGAAACAGGCTGTCAGTTTTTTTTTTTTTTTGTAACCACCAGTTAGCATGAGTGGGGGTGGCAGAAATTACCAGTTTGATTTTTGATCAGGGGCTATGGCTTATACTTAAGCTATTTGGAGGGAGGAGAAAGCATGAATGAGTGAGTTAAGGCAGTAACAAGATGGAGCCATGCTGGGTTTTTAGGCAGTTGTTTCAAAAACAACACAAAGTAAGAAATGGTGAAAACCAGGAACTATTTGACTTTTTCTGGTTTACAATGAGAGAAGAAAGATGTTTGGGGAGTTTTAGAAGACTTGAGTCTGTTGCCTAGTAAGTACCTCGGGTGGCGTCCTTGTACAGATCAGTTCACAGTATACCACTGCTTAGAAGTGGACTGGATTTAATGGGACTGGCTATTTATTCAGCAACAACTTATTATTCACCTTCTATGTATAAAGCACTATTCTGAATAAATGTCTTCTGAATTGTTAGAATCTCAACTGTACTCAATATTGTTACCATGTGAAGCATATCTTACGGAATTCCGATTTTTTTTTTAAAAACTATTACTCCCGTGTCATTAAATGAAAAGTTTCAGAACAATGGTAGTTGAATGCAGTTTGGGTAAAACTGTGAATATCTAATGTTCTATATTTGTGTATGCGTGAAACATTTCGGAAGATAGGTGAGATGCTGTAAAATAATCAGTCTAATGAAGTCAGTGTTTTAATCTGTGGTTGCCAGCATCACCAAAGAAACAACCAGATGTCATGTGCCTCTCGATCTGATGACTTGGATCTGATCAGGACCCTCCATCTAGCTGGGAAGTCACAGGAAATACACGGAGGGCAGAGACGCAGGTTAGATGACAGAGACGCTGTCATGAAAATTCAGACAGCAGAGAACTCTGTAGAAAAACAACCCTGTTCTTCATCAAGGCAATTGTAAGGGGGAAAATTTGATGGTGCCAGTGGCTTGTGGATGTTAGATGAAGTTAAGGAATGAATGTTCTTTTCTTAGTGTGGTAATGAAATTGAGATTTAAAAATAAAGGTTTTGAAACCATTAGGACCAAGATGATAGTATATTGGGGATTTGCTTGAAAGTAATCGCGGGGTTGGGGGAGAGGGAGTCATGGGAATGAGTAGGGTAGAGAGGAGACAAGACGGTAATGATCATGACTTGATAATTACAGATACCGGGTCACAGATATATAGGGACTCTCTTTTTTTTTAATGTTTTTAACATTTCTCATAATACAAATGTTAAAGGAAATAATGATTTAGTCTGTTTCTTAGCCATTTCCTAAAGATAGGCATTATAAGGTCCGTTATAGGCCGGGTGCAGTGACTCACGCTTGTAATCCCAGCACTTTGGGAGGCTGAGGCGGGTAGATGATCTGAGATCGGGAGTTTGAGACCAGCCTGACCAACATGGAGAAACCCCGTCTCTACTAAAAGTACATTAGCCGGGCGTGGTGGCGTGTGCCTGTAATCTCAGCTACTCAGGATGACTGAGGCAGGAGAACCGCCTGAACCCGGGAGGCAGAGGTTGTGGTGAGCCGAGATCGTGCCATTGCACTGCAGCCTGGGCAACAAGAGTGAAACTCTGTCTCAAAAAATAAAAATAAATAAGATCCATTATAAGTAACATCCTGGAATTTTTCAACTTGATGTGATGCTCGAAAGAGGATGTAGTTCCCTAACATCATTCCATAAACTTCTAGGATTCTGGGTTTCCTGGGGGCGGGGGAGGTAAGGGAGAGAGACTCAGGTCAGTGGGACTTCAGAATCCTGTAAATACACTTCAGTCACAGATGCGTCACCTGTACATTTTAGATCTTTGTGTTTCCCAGAATATTTTGTTGGGGACAAAAAGGGGGCTTGTTATTTACAGAAAGAAAAGTTTGGGGCCAGGTGTGGTGACTCACGTCTGTAATCCCAGTACTTTGGGAGACTGAGGTGGATGGATCACGAGGTCAGGAGTTCAAGACCAGCCTAACCAACATGGAGAAACCCCGTTCTCTATTAAAAATACAACATTAGCCGGGCGTGGTGGCGCATGCCTGTAATCCCAGCCACTCAGGAGGCTGAGGCAGGAGAATCACTGAGCCCGGGAGGCGGAGGTTGCAGTGAGCGGAGGTTGCAGTGAGCCAAGATTGCGCCACTGCACTCCAGCCTGGGCTACAAGAGCCAAACTCCGTCTCAAAAAAAAAAAAAAAAAAAAGTTTGGAAACCACACTCTTGTTTTATGAACAAGGCAACCAGAGCACACAGAGGGGAGGTGATATACCCAAGTTCGCACAGCAGGCAAATTGCCAATCCTCAGACCGCATGGCAGCTGTTCTTACACTCTTCAGTCACGCCAATCCCCAGTCATTACCCTGTAGACCTCTTGCACAGGGGCCCCAAGGAAGATAGGTCACCTGCATGCAGGCTTCCAGTGCTAAGTGGAAGCTGTGCTGAAATGGAAATCACTTTCTGCGTTCAAAGCACCGAAAGGAAAGCCCCATTGGAGATGCACTTACTGCATGCTCCCAGCTCCCAGCTTGCTCTTTTACTAAACTCCCTGTGCCAGGGAGCATTGTAGCAGGAGGAAGACATTGAATTTGGGAAACAAACAGTCTCACTGGGACTCTTCCTGGGCTAGAAAACCTGTACGTTGAACACTTAATCATTTTTAGTGCTTGTTTCATCTGCTGCTCATGTTTATTTGCCCTCAATAAAACCAAGAAACCTTGGAGGGTCTCAAGAGGTATCCTGTCTTTCAGGGTTAGGGACACTGTGGAGCACAGTTAGAATCTAGGGTTACAAGTGTTGTCTGTAAATCGGAGGGTTTCCATTTTTTTTTGTTTCTTTTTTTTTTTTTTTTTTTGAGATGGAGTTTTGCTTTTGTCACCCAGGCGGAGTGCAGTGGTGCCATCTCAGCTCACTGCAACCTCTGCCTCCCCGGTTCAAGTGATTCTCCTGCCTCGGCCTCCTGAGTAGCTGGAATTACAGGTTCCCGCCACCACACCCACCTAATTTTTTGTATTTTTAGTAGAGACGGGGTTTTACCATGTTGGGTAGCCTGGTCTTGAACTGCTGACCTCAGGTGATCCCCCCGCCCAACCCCGCTTGGCCTCCTAGGAAAGAAAGGAGATGAGTAAACTAGAAGTGGGAGGAAGGGCGCCGGGAACAGACTGTGGGGACTGAATTGTACATATATTCTCTTACGGCCTTGTTAGACTAGTGGCCTTTAAACTTCTTTTACTGCATTCAAACCTGCAGGATAAGGCTTGTTTTCATCAGTAACATTTTAGTAGCGGTTTGGCCAGGTTGTGGATACAGGGAGGGCTTGGGGGAGGGGTGGGACCTCTGGGGAGGATGGTGGTGTCCCACTAGAGGGTTTGAGTGCAGTTTGAATAAACCCCCATATGCATTTTGGATCTTCCTGCATGCTCACTACTTTTCCTCTGTCTACCTCTGTTGAGACCTCTTTAATTTTTAATCATTTATTTATTTATTTATTTATTGAGAGGGAGTCTTGCCCTGTCCCTCAGGGTAGAGTGCAGTGGTACGATCTCAGGTTACTGCAAACTCCATCTCCCGGGGTCAGGCGATTCTCATGCCTCAGCCTCTGGAGTAGCTGGGATTACAGGCATGCGCCACCATGCCCGGCTAATTTTTTGTATTTTTAGTAGAGAAGGGGTTTCACCATGTTGGCCAGGCTGGTCTCGAACTCCTGACCTCAAGTGATCCACCCACCTCGGCCTCTCAAAGTGCTGTGATTACAGGCATGAGCCACTGAGCCTAGCTGAGATACCTTTTAGTTTCCTAGTTTGACCTTTGGAGCAAGGCCCTTTAGCATTATGGGGAATACTTAGAATTGAGTTCAGGGCTGGCATCCATCCACTGGAGGCATCATTAGTCATTTTAATTTTTAATGAGTACCCACTGTGTGCTGTGCTCCTGGGTTTCGGGGATGGCTAAGATCTAGTCTATACTTAAAAGTGCACAGTCTAATAATATAATGAAAAACAATGCATAAGAGATTAATGTTATGACATTTTTGTTCTTTGCCAGTTATCCAGGCAAATGTTGTGCTTATGTTTGGGCATTTACTTAATCTTTGCAACAGCCATCAAGAAGGGTTATCATGAATAACCCCATTTTACAGATGGGACACCAAGGCTTGGAGAGATCATCTAACTTGCATGAGATCTTAGAGGCAGTAGTAAGTGTTGGAGACAGGATTTAATGCTAGGCAGCCATCTCCAAAGTACTTTTTTTTTTTTTTTTGTTTAAAGACGGAGTCTTGCTCTGTTGCTCAGGCTGGAGTGCCCTGGCGCAATCTCAGCTCACTGCAAGCTCCGCCTCCAGGGTTCAAGCCGATTCTCCTGTCTTAGCCTCCCAAGTAGCTGGGATTACAGGCACATGCCACCACAACGGGCTGATTTTTGTGTTTTTAGTAGATGCGGGGTTTCACCATGTTGGCCAGGCTGGTCTTGAACTCCTGACCTCATGTCATCCACTGGCCTCAGCCTCCCAAAGTGCTGGGATTACAGGCGTGAACCACCGTGCCCGGCCCAAAGTGCTGATTCTTACAGCCACCCTCTCTGCCTTCCAGTCTGGAAGGGACATGCTCCCGACCCATTGCGGTATAATGAACATAGCCACAGAGATGTTCACATGCACGGGGCAGTGGGGAAGCAGAGTTCACCCATTCACAAGCAGGGAAGATAGAACGGAAAATCAAGGACAGCTTGACAGAAGAGATAAAGCCTGGGTTGGGTTGTGAGGATGAAAAGGAATGTCTACCAGCAAGGCTAGGAGTATGGAAATCCAGGGTCACATGAACAACATAGACAGGACCCCAGAGGAAGAAAACAGATGCCTTGTTTGGAGAACTGTAGGTGTTTTTGTGTGTGTGTGTGTGTGTGTGCTAGAATGGGAAATGTGAGTGAGAGAGAGCAACAGGTAAAATGCTGGAGAAATTCTCAAGGGTAACATCCCAGCTGCCCTCCCGGTTAGCAGCCATTAGCAGCATGTGGCTACTTTAAATGAGTTGAAATGAAATAAAATTAAAAATATAGTTCCTTAGTCTCAATAACCACATGCAGCTAGCAGCCACCATATTTTAGAGCACAGATGTAGAAAACATACATCATGACTGAAAGTTCTGTTGGGCAGTGCTGGGCTGAATATTTCCTTATTTGGCTCACATCTGTCAAGCAGCACCTGGTGTTTTTTGACACCTGCACACGTCAGGTTTCAGAGGGGTTTGCTTTGTTTTGGTAGAAGAGCCTGCACTGGCTGCTTAGGGCCACAGTGGATGTGCCAGAGAGATTGAATGTATAGTTAGAAGCAATGTACAGTTGCTCAAGATATGAATATTAGTAACTTTGTTTTTTTTTTTAGCACTGCTTAGATGAATATATAAAAATCCCAAGAAATATGTTATTTCCCCTCTAAGCCAGCAGAGCTACTAGTTTTATTAAACAGACAATGGCAAATCTATTTTTAATTTTATTTTTTATTAAAAAATGCCCTACTGCTTGAGATTCTAATCTCTAGCTGAATAATAAGTGTCATTTTCGAGTTGCAAATCGCCAGAGCAGTAGCATGCGTCGAAGGCACTTACTAAATAGGATTCGGTGCTTTACGTCCATGTAGAGACAAAAATAGGTCAAAAAGCCTTTCCCTTTTTCTTTTGAGTACAGTGTTCTGACTTTCCAGATGGTAAGGAACCATTTAGAACTATAAAGGGATTTTGACTTCGATAACAGTAACCGTGTTGAATTTAACAAACTTTCTATTTTGTAAGAGGCTTTCTTTGAAGTCCTGTCGGCAGTTTGTTAATATTTTAGACTGTTATTTGTGACCAAGAGATTCAGTTTGGAGGACTTTTTGTGATTCACCCGTGTGTTTTAAAATAATTTGCCACTATTTTTGGAGCGCTTGGTCCCGGGAGATTTGTGCATGAGTCCTGATTTTGTCTCTTAGTCGCGGTGTGACTCTGGGGAAGTGTGTGCTGAGGATCTCTTGGCTTTCTGACTTTGTATTTATTCACCCTGCTCAGTTTTCCCAGGGAGACCCGCACTCACACCCACCCATTAGCACGTGGACTTTGGTGGAGATGATATTGTGCAGGGCTTCGCGGGGAGACGTAGGACTCAGATTATTCCTGATACTGGCTTTTAGTAATTGGCTTAGAGGTGGTTTCATGACCTAGTTGGAGCCCATAAGACGTGATGAGACTTTTGTTGGGGCTGTTGAGAGGCACATGTGTTCTTTTCCACTGGCCTTGAACCTCAGAGGGTAGAGCTGCGGATATTGTAGCTCTATCCAACCTAGCAGCTGCCTTGCCACTGCGTGATGCCTGAGTATGAAGTCCGTGTGGATGAGAGCAGAGCTGAGAGGTGGAGAGGGACCAGGCCACCTCCTGGACCCAGATCAAACCTTGCCAGAGGGTAGATTCTCCTCTGGATCTTACAGATTGTGAACTATTCAGTCCTTTATTTTGCCTCCGTTAGTTTGAGTTGGATTTTCTGTCACTTTCATTGGAAAGCTCCCTCGTAAACTCTGAAACCTTTTTTCTACATTTGTAAGAGGAAAAAAAAAAATGAGAGTAACAGAACAGATGCACCTTGGCTTAGTATAGATTGCATCCTGCTAAACCCATCATAAGCTGAAAATATCAAGTTCAGAATTTGCATTTAATACATTTAACCTACATTACAGCATGGTTTAACTTAGCCTACCTTTCATTGGCCTGTATTTGGGCAAAATCATGCAACCTAAGCCTAGATATATTGAATACTATACTGAAAATGAAAAACAGAAGGGTTATGTGGGTACTCAAGTATAGTTTCTATTGAATGCATACTGCTTTTGCATCATCATAAAGCTGAAAAGTCAGCCAGATGAGGTGGCTCATACCTGTAATCCCAGCACTTTGGGAGGCTGAGGCGGGTGGATCACTTGAGTCCAGGAGTTCGAGACCAGCCTGGGCAACATGACGAAATCTTGTCTCTACAAAAACTAGAAAAATTAGCTGGGCATGGTGGCATGTGCCTGGGGAGTTTAGGCTGCAGTGAGCCATGATGATGCCACTGTACTCCAGCCTGGGTGAGTGAGTGAGTGAGAGAGACCCTTTCTCAAAAAAAAAAAGCTGAAAATTCTAAGTCAGATTATCCTAAATCGGGGACTGTCTGTACTTGCCTTATACCTTGGGTTGCTGTAAAGATGAAGGAGGCCAATAGATCCAACAGCACTTTAAAAGTGGTAAAATACTAGATATTTGCAAGAAAAGATGCCAAAACCTTTCACACCAAATTTTGACTCTTTGTGTTAGAAATAAATCAACAATGTAGTTTCACAGCTCCAAACTAGTAGAGATTAAACGGTATCACTCTCAGTATTTTGCCAAAGTGAGTTGGTCTCCAAAAATAGTTTTAAAAGGATATATGTATACAGAGTTCTTAAAGACGGGAAGTAAGACTGCAGCAGGATTTCTTACTCATTTTTATGACCATTTTTGTTTTTTTAAAAACAAGGTCTCTTTTTGTGCATGGATTCTATTATTTTTCCTAGATTTTACAGTGGGGGGATGTGCATTTTCTTGAGGGGGTGCCGATTTGGTGCAGTGCTATTTTGCATATATTATTAAATCAAATAGTTTTATAATTGAATATGAAGTAGGGCAAAATCCTAAGCGTAGTTAGTATGGATGTGCGTTTCCTGTGTATTCATTTTCCTGTATTGGTTTACATAGTTTCCTACCACCTTCGATTCAGAGGCGTTTTAGAGGCATTTTCTCTAATGATCTGGCCCATAGATAATGACCTCATGATCCATAAGTAAATGGGATCAGCAGAGTGTTATGTCTCCTACAGCAGAAGGTGCCTGGGCTTTAGGGTTGAACGCATCTGGGTTTGAAGCCTGGAGCCCCTATATTCCCTGGGTTCAGGTGATCTTCTCCGGAACAATGAGGGGCATAGTTGCCTATAGTAGGTATGCATGAAAGTTAGATGAGGTGACGTAAGTCAAAGTGCCTCATACCTGGTAGGTAGTTAATAATCGCTTTTCTTATTTTTTTTAATTAATGTAAACGTGTGGTTTGAAGGCAGTCAGTCTATCTCTAGGGAAATTAAGAATTTTATTCAAAGAATCAATTGGTCCCCGTAGCATTCATATTTTAATTCTTTAGGTACTAAATCTTATTCTCACTAGTTGTTCTGTGTTTGTAATCTATACAGGCTGTGGTAGAATGAGAATGTTCTCTATTGGCATGCTAGCATATGGTCACTTACTTGTTCAGTTATTTATTTGTTTGTTCCAACATATGTGTAAATGGGGATCTTCTCTGCCAGGGGTTGAGGAAAACAACCTTTTTTTCTCTCTGATATGGTTTGGATGTTTGTCTCCTCCAAATCTCATGTTGCAGTGAAATCCACAGTGTTGGAGATGGGGCTGGTGGCAGGTAACTGAATCATGGTGACTGATTCCTCATGAATGGGTTAGCACCATCCCCTTGGTGATGAGACAGTTCTCACTCATGAGAGATCTGGTTGTTTAAAAGAGTCTGAGACCTTCTCCCTCGCTCTTGCTCCCACTTTTGGCATGTGACATGTCTGCTGTTCTTTCACCTCCCGCCATGATTGTAAGCTTCATCCTGAGGCCCAGCAGATGTGGGTGCCATGCTTCCTGTACAACCCTGCGGAACCATGAGCCAATTAAACCTCTTTTCTTTATAAATTACTCAGCCTCAGGAATTTCTTTCTAGCAATGCAAAAATGGATTAATATATTCTCCTAAATTATTTCTTGACTTTTTGGTAGGTCTGTGGACTGGGCTATTTCTGAAGCCACTGTGTAGGTAAAGCATTGTTTGCTATTAGAAATTCGACATTCACTTCCTCTGCTGGCAAAGATTTTTCTATTATGGGAGTAGTTCATTCCTTTCATTTTTTTCCTCCCCTGATATAAACAAAAAATGTGGAGAGCTGTCATGGGTAAGATGGATTTGTTTAATTCTGCGGACACCATCAGGGAGACCCAGGAGCCCTTGCATGGGGGAGTGAGGGAGATGAACATCATCTCAGGAAGAACTTTTAACCTCTGGAGCTCCCCATCAGTAGGATGGACTGTTCCAGAATGCAGCTGCGATCTACTGCCAAAGATGTTTTATTAGGATAGAAATCACTAAAGGACAATTATTTATTTATTGTTTTTGGGGACAGGGTGGAGTACAGTGGCACAATCATAGCTCACACTGCAGCCTCAAACTCTTGGGTTCAAGCGATCCTCCTGCCTCAGTCTCCCAAGTAGCTGGGACTGCAGGCACGCTCAGCAATATCCAGCTAATTTTTAAACTTTTTGTAGGGATGGGGTCTCGCTCTGTTGCTCAGGCTGGTCTCAAACTCCTGGCTTAAAGCAGTCTTCCCACCTTGGCCTCCCAAAGTGCTGGGAATACAGGCATGAGCCACTACACCTGTCCAATTTTTTAAAAAGCATTTTTTGAGATCCTAGTACTGTATGAGTCACCAAAGATTGAATAGACGAGATTTCAGCAGCCAGTCAGAAGCTTGAAATTCCATATTATTAGAGATCGTGTTGGGGTAACGACTGAGAGCAAGAGTTGGCACGCTATGGGTCAGTCTGTCTTCCTGTAGCCCATGAGCTAAGAATGGCTTTTACATGTTTAAAGTGTCCAAAAAAAAATCAAAACAAGAGTACTGTTTTGTAGCACGTGAAAATTAAATTTCAGTGTCCATAGAATAAGTTTTCTTGGCACACAACCGTGCCTGTTTCCTCTTATCTGTGGTTGCTTTCCTACTACAGTCATTGAGTTGAGAGCTGCCAGAGAGATGGTATGGCATGCAGAGCTTTCGTGATTTACTATCTCACCTTACACATAAAAAGTTTGCTGGCCTGTGTTCTAAAGTAGAGTATCCTTAACTTTCCCACCCTGAAACTTTGTGGAAAATGATGTTTGTTCAGCATACTGGGATAAATGGATGATACCTTGCTGGCCTGGGGCTGAAGGCACCACCCCAGCACACCCGAGGCTCATTTGCTGCAGAGCCTGTAGAAGTTCTCACTGACAGCCGGCTGTGGACTTAGGTTTCAGCCCGACCTGCAGCTGTTTGATACTAACATGCCCACCTGGGTCAGCTCTTCTTCTGAGGCATTTTCAAGATGCCTGGACTCACATGATCATAGTCATCTATGTAGCTAAGTCTCACAAAGGTTTTCGCAGTTTACAAATGCTTTTCACTTAGGGCTGCTTGCTTTTTCTCTGTTTTCAGTGGTTACGTTTATCTCTCATAATTCTTTTGGTCCTGGTCTCTCTCCACTTGAATTAGCCTTTCTTGAAGATGCTAGGGCATGTATGAAAGTGTTTGTTATTAAAAAATTTGTAATGTTGCAGGGGGAGACAGGACAGGATATATACACACCCCCACATACATATATACACGTATATATACACACATATATGTATACCATATATACATGTGTGTATATATCCTATTCGTATCCATATATATACGTATGTATGTATGTATACATATATATGTGTGTTTATGTGTATGTGTGTATATATGTAATACTCCATATATATATGGAGTGGCATGTGAAAATTAAATTTCACTGCCCGTAAATTAAGAGTATTACAAAATCCCTGTGCCTTTCGCATTTTAATCACAATCATGGATGTAGCAGTGGGACAGGAGGCTGGAGAAGACAGAGCCAGACCTTACAGAGTTAGCTGGAGGCAAAGCTCAGCCTCCCCCACGGAGCTCACAGAGCTCATTCTCCCCCACAGAGGTCCCGTGTGCTGCCTGGGCTCTAGCTACATCTTCTGTATTGCTCGGTTTTACTACACTTACTATTCTGGGATTCACGTTTGGGCCCATCTCCCTTTTCGTCTTCAGTGTGTTCATGGCAAACTGCTATTATCTGAACTGGCTTATTGAGTCTCTGTTTCTTGTGATCAGGGCATAATGGTAGTTGGTACTTACAGTGTTCCAGGTCTTGTCCTCACACTTTACATGGATTAATTTTTTTTTTTTTTCCCCAGTAAGGTAGATAATGATGGCCATCCCTATTTTACAGATAAAGAATTGGAATCACAGAAAGGTTAAGTTACTGGTCTAGGCCACCAACTAGGAAATGAGAGGACTGAGGCTGGAACCCAGGTGGCTTGTTACTGAAGCTCATACTCTTTGCTACCTTGGGCTGCCACTTGAAGCCATGGAATGCAGCTGAGATGCCTGGGTGTGGAACTTGGTGGGAACAGAGGGAACATTGAACTGTAGATGGGTGGCCAACCTAGATAAGTGAGATTGGGCCTGGCCTGGTGCAGCAGCTGTAGAAGTTGCAGGGTTCATGGTGTGCAGGAAGCAAATGGACAGAAAAATGTGACAAGTCTGGTCCTTGGTCCTGCTGGCCGGAGGGAACCTTCCAGTTTTCTGGCAGGGACTGTGAATGGGGAGACGAACACAGTTGACACCATTGTGTGCCAGGCGTTTGTTACGGTATTTAATCCTCCTAATAACTCTGCCAGCTGGTGGTCTGGCTTCCATGTTCCCATTTTACATAGGAGCTACCATGGTCAGAGAGGTAGAGAGCTCCCCCAGGATCAACTAGTGAGTAGAGGCCAGAGCCAGAGTTTAAACTTTGGAATCATCTGCCTCCACTGTCTTTGCTTTCCATCACACCAGCTCTGTAGGAAGTAGGCTGAACTGGACCCTCCATGCTAGTCATTGTCAACCTTATCC
Organism: Theropithecus gelada; assembly: GCF_003255815.1. Classification (NCBI taxonomy): domain Eukaryota; kingdom Metazoa; phylum Chordata; class Mammalia; order Primates; family Cercopithecidae; genus Theropithecus; species Theropithecus gelada. The sequence continues at coordinate 16,720,741 of NC_037678.1, forward strand.
CTTTGATAGTCTCTTGAAATGTGGCCTCTTCCCCCAGAAGTGCTTGTTTGTGTACGGCATGGACACAGTTTTGAATGCAAAATCTGGAGCTTTACTGAATCCCATCTATAGGTTCAGAGCTGTTTCTGACCTTGTAAAGTCAAGCTAAACCAGGGCTAATGCAGTTGAGAGGAAGAGGAATGGAGTGATTGCTAACTACTGGCTTCATCTGGATCTTTTTCCCGATTAGCAGTGACTTTGCTCATTCTGGGTAGTTAGTACCTAATGTGTGTTAGGTTCCAGACCCAGACCTCACGTGCTCGATTGTATTTCAGGACCCCTTTAACCCTATGCCGTAATTTCCCCTATTTTAAAGATGATAAACGGAAGCTTGGAACTTGGAAATTTATCCATGCCAGGTGAGCTGGAGAACCTGGCTTCTAACTTAGCTCTTCATTATAATGACTTTCAAAATAGTCAGGCTGCAGTTAGTGCCAGCAAGTCTTTAGCATGAATAAGTGAGTGCTTGAGGATATTGCCAGGCCCTCAAATGTCATTTCTCACCTGCCTCTGTTAGGCAGCTCAGATCCACCAGCCTGGGGAATGCTGCTGAATTTCTGGTTTTATCCTGAATGCCATCCGATGCATTAATTAACATGACTGTGAAAGCACCTCACGCTCTTGGAGGGTTATAGAACGAGGAAGTCCTTGCAGCCTCTATTGCAGGCAGCAGTGCAGTTAATCCCTGCTGAGACAGTGCCAAGCTGTCCAGGGGGTTGAAATCACAGGAGGTTTGCAAAGACTTGCCTGCCTTTACAGACTCCAAAGTGTAGAATTGTAAATGACAGGACACTTAAAGATGCCACGTATTGTGTGAATGCTTCTCTAGCAGTAAAATATTATACCACCATAAAGCCCTGATGAACATGCAATCATAATTTCTGCATAAGCACCAGCAATAAAGTGAAATTCAGCTCCATCCAGTTTTGCAAGAATTTTCCCCGGTGGTGAGTGCTAGCCATTGTGTGAATTCTCATCTGGGTAAAGAAAAACAAAATCCATTTCTCTGAACATGGTTATTCTTTGAAATAGCTTTGGCCTCAAACTTTAGAGCAAAAATTATCCTGCATGGGAAATGCTAACTGTATCATTTCTAAAGCTGTAGCTTTGTCGCTGAGGCATATTAACGTGACAGAAACTTTTCCTTGGGGCTCATGACTTGCCTCTGCCTGATTTTTTTCATAAACTTAAAGACCAGTGAATGGAGTGAGCAGTGTCTCTTGAAAATTCACTTTTACCATTTGCCTTTTTTGAAAGAAAACTTTGTTTGGCTTAAATGTTTATAGTAAAAACTGTAGAATGGGATGAGAAAAAAAAATTGTTCATATTCCTACCACCCTCCAGTTATTGCTGAAGGTACTTTCACTTGCGACTGTGTGAACAGACCACCAGACCGGCTTTGTGTGAACTATAAAGCTTTTTAATCACCTAGGTGCAGCCAGGCTGAGTCTGAAAAGAGAGTCAGCAAACGGAGATAGGGGTGGGGCCGTTTTATAGGATTTGGGTAGGTAGTAGAAAATTACAATCAAAGGGGGTTGTTCTGTGGCTGGCAGGGATGGGGGACACATGGTGCTCACTGGGAGAGCTTTTGAGCCAGGATGAGCCAGAAGGAATTTTACAAGGTAATGTCATCAGTTAAGGCAGGAACCGGCCATTTTCACTTCTTTGTGATTCTTCTGTTACTTCAGGCCATCTGGATGTATACGTGCAGGTCACAGGGGATATGATGGCTTAGCTTGGGCTCGGAGGCCTGACAGGTACATATTTTATATTTTCTTGATTATGGTTATTTTTCCTCCCTATTTGTCTGAAAGCTCTACTAGAGAACAAATTTTGTCCCTTTTGGCTGCTGTAGTATCCTTAGCACTTTAAAAAGATCTTAGCACATAATAGATGCCAAACCAATATCAGTTGAGTATTATATTCTTGGTGGTAGAACGAGTCAGGCTTTATTACCTTGAATCCCAGCTTTCCCACTTAGTGGCTGAGTGGCTCCAGCAAGTTACTCAGCTTCTCCGAATTACAGTGTTCTGCTAAAATGACAATAATGGGGCTGGGCGCAGTGGCTCATGCCCGTAATCCCAGTACTTTGGGAGGCCGAGATGGGTGGATCACTTGAGGTCAGGAGTTCTAGACCAGCCTGACCAACGTAGTGAAACCTCATCTCTACTAAATACAAAAAATTAGCCGGGCGTGGTGGCGCATGCCTGTAACCCCAGCTACTTGGGAGGCAGAGGTTGCAGTGAGCTGAGATCACACCATTGCACTCCAGCCTGGGCAATAAGAGTGAAACTCTATCTCCAAAAACAAAAATAAAAATAAATAAATAAAAATGACAATAATTGTTTACCAAGACTGACCTCACCTGCTGTATTAGTTTGCTAGCCCTATCGTAACAAAGTACCACAAACTGGGTGGCTTAAACAATAAAAATATGTTATGTCACAGTTCTGCAGGCTAGAAGTCCAAGATGAAGTTGTTAGCAAGGTTGGTTTCTTCGGGGCCTCTCTCCTTGGCTTGTGGAAGGCGGTCCTCCTGTACCTCCATATGGTTTCCCCTCTCTGTGTGTCTGTATCTTTATCTCCTTTTATAACGACACTGGTCATTCTAGATTAGGACCCACTCATACATTCTCATCTTACCCTAATTACTTCTTTAAAGATCCTGTCTTCAAATACAATCACATTCTTAGGTACTGATGGTTAGAACTTTAACATATGCATTTTAGGGGAGGCACAGTTAAGCCTGTAACCCAGGGTCACTGGTTTGATTAGACTTTGTAATTGGGAACCTGCCATTCAGATGTTTCGGTATTACATTAGTTTCAAATCTAATTGAGGAGATAATGCAATTAAAGGTTAACATAAAAGTCAGCTACCTCTACAGGCTGAGACATCATCTGCTTGGTGAGCACAGTGCTCTTGGGGTTCTGGCACCCCTGTAGTGGGGTATCCTGCAGTTACCCCGAAGGATGAAGGCACAGGTGCCTCTGAGACTTACTGAATCACTGTGGCCTGTGATTACCCCCTGAGGGCAGGCACCACACCTCAGACCAGATGGGCCTGTAGTGCCTGCCAGGCCATGTCTGGCCCAGTCCAACAACAGTTGTCTAATAACATTTAGCACTTATTGAGTGCTTACTGTATACTGGACATAGATCCTGATGGGCCTCAGTCTAGAGTTCCAGTTAACTGCCCCAGGACCACACAGTATGTGCCAGAGTCTGTGTCAGGCTCTGTGCTCTGTTGCCTGCTGGGCTGGACCGGTTCCCAGGGAAGGTATCTTTCTGGTGGCAGCTGGGAGCCCCAGCCAGTAGCAAGTCTGGGGCTGCAGCTTACCCAGCCTGTGCCCAGTAAGTACAACCAGCTGATTGAGAGCCCTCTGGGGTTGCCCCATCTTAATTGATCCTTCCTTCCTTCCATGCTGTTGAGGCCTGTATTGGAGGATTCAAGCCACAGCTTGCATGAAGCCTGGGGGCTCTGGGTCCAGGCTCCCTTGGTCACTGACAACACTGTGTGTGTTAAGGCTCGAGGGTGTCCCATGGGCCCTCCAGTTGTGTTTTGGACCTCTGTACCTCCACTCCCTCTCAGTTCTGTTCCTGATCTGTCTTGTTCTTTGGACGAGAGCTCACAGGGTACCTCGGACGTGGGCTTTGCTGTCTGGGACTTTTCACCGGTGAGAATGGGACTCCATACATGAGAGAGGAAGATGGCTGTGTGCTTTCTTCTGGTTCCGGAGCTCGAGCTAAGTGAGCTCTGCATGTCTGAGCTTTCTAGGAGTCTGGTTATTATGGTAGGTGCCGGGACTCATGCTGAAAGTACTCCAGTAAGAAAAGCACGGTATTATGGGAGCCCAGCAAAGGGGCTACTGACCAGAGGCTAATGATTCCTGAATCTTGAAAGCTGAGTTGGTGTTAGCCGGGTGAAAGGGAGAAGGGAGGGCTTTGTAGACAGTGGGAGCTGCAGGAACAGAAAGGTGAGAAATGTTTGAGGTGTGAAAGAGAGCATTGTTCTAGGGCCGTTACTACAAATGTCCAGAGGCTTACGATTTGGAAAAGTGAAGTGGTTGCCTTGGGATTACGCCTGGGCCAGACTGGGAGGGGCGTTGTGTGCAAAGCCAAGCAGCTTGAATGTTACCCTCTTTGGGGGCTCAAGTCTGTGTCTGTGTATGTGTCTGTGTCTGTGTATGTGTCTGTGTCTGTCTGTGTATGCGTGTATATGTGTGTACATGCGTGTGCATGTGTGTTGTGTGAGGACCTGACCCTGTAGCTTCCACTGTTGCCTAGTGGTATGTCTGTGTCTGAGTTTGCAAACTGTGCAAGTTCTTGTCCAGTAATCTTTTTTAAAAACTTAGGAATACTTTTCCAATCCAATCGCTGGTTTTGGAAAGCCATTGTCAGTGGCTTGAGAGTGCTCCTCTGGCCCCAGGGGCCACCTAGCGACCTGGGCAGGCATCGGTCCTAGGACAAGAGGAGAAGAGGCAGCTTCCGATGAGCCTTCCACTCCATCCTCATGGCAGGGCTCCCTGCCCTCTCACCTGACATCTTCCAGCCCTCCAGGCCCTGGCTGCCTGTCTTCAGAGTGTTCTGGAGGAACAGGAAGGCAGAAGCAGAGGGAGGGAGCATGTATGTATCCACATGCAGGATCAGAAGGGACTTTTTACAAATTCTCTTCTTGACACTCCTTTCTTTGTGTCACGACTTTGCCTGTGAACCCTTAGAATCTCTGCTAATGAGCCGGTCATGGTGGCTCACGCCTGTAATCCCAGCACTTTGAGAGGCAGAGGCGGGTGGATCACCGGAGGTCAGGAGTTCGGGACTAGCCTGGCCAACATGGTGAAACCCTGTCTCTACTAAAAATATAAAACTTAGCTGGGCGTGGTGGTGGGCGCCTGTAATCCCAGCTGCTCAGTGCTCAGGAGGCGGAGACAGGAGGACCGCATGAACCGGGGAGGGGAGGTTGCAGTGAGCCGAGATCGCACCACTGCACTCCAGCCTGGGCGGCAGAGTGAGACTCCGCCTCAAAAAAAAAAAAAAGAAAAAAAGAATAAAAGAATATCTGCTAATATGTGAGCAGTATCATCGTCATCGCCACCATTGTTGTCAACATTGCTATGGACCACATGTTTGTGTCCCTGCAAAATCCATAGGAAACCTAACTTTCGAGGTGATGGTTTAGGCCTTTAGGTGACACTTAGGTCATGAAGGCAGAGCCCTCATGAATGAGATTAATGCTTTTATATAAAGAGACCTCAGAGAGCTCCCTCACCTCTTCTTCTGCATGAGGGTATAGCAAGAAGACCACGGTCTATGAAGCAGCAAGGGTGCCCTCACCAGACACCGAATCTGCTGCTTCCTGATCTTAAACTTCTCAGCTTCCAGAATTGTGAGAATTTGTTGATGAGCCACCCAGTCTATGGTATTCAGTTAGAGCAGCCTGAATGGGCCAACAGAACAACCACCACTGCCACTGTCATCATCTCCAGCCTCTAGAAGCTTGCGTGTACCAGCATTTGCTTGAGGTGCGTTTAATTCTCACAGTAACCGTAGGAGTTAGATACTTGTTGCATCATTTCACCCTTGAGGAAACTGAGGCAGGGAAATGCTCAATAAGTTGTCCAAGGTCACGCAGCTGATAAGTAGCAGAGCTGGAGTTCAAAGGCAGGCCATCTGGCACAAGAGTCGGCTTTGAACCATTTCCTCCTGCCTCTCGTGAAGGAAACGTGTCCCTGACAGTTCCTTCACCTGTGAGCTGGAAGGAAGGAAGAACTCGACAGCAGCCAACTCCCTTTGCCTCGGCATCTGCGTGATGTTGGTTTCCTCTTCTCTATAGAGCTCCCCTGAGTTTTATGTTGTAATCAAATGTGGTCAGCATTTGCTTATGGAATTTGATTTAGCTGGACAGGTTCTCTCTGTAAATTTTACAGGTGCAGTGTCCCCTGAAGACAGAGTGGCCATGGGTCTCAGGCCTTGGGTGTCACGGTGGGAGCACACACGGTTGCTTTAATAAATGAGCGGAGAGCATGGCTGGCGCCCGGCCCAAAGGACCTTGTTGACTGGTGGGCACATGGTATGTTACATCTGTCGTTGCGAGAGAATTCCTCATCTTCCTACAGACATTATCTTGCCAAAGCACTTTTGCTTCCATCTCATCCTTTCCTTGGACAAGTCATCTATAATCTCTCAAGCCCCAGGGGCCTCCTCTGCCTCCTGCCTTCACCCTTGCAGGGAATGGTGGTTTCTTCTCAGGATGTCTGGGAGCTCCTTGGCTCAGAATGGGTTAAGTCCAACCCGGGCTGCCTCCTGAGGACCTGTCCCCCTGGATCACTGTTGGTTTTAATCTTCATTATCTTGAATGGCCATGCTGTCAGCACTCGGGAGGGGTCCTTGAACAGCCAGATGGTGGCTGGATTTTTCTGCCAGTCATCAGTTTTCGTCTGATTGCAGTGCAGGTGCAGGGAGGAGGAGGGGTTTTAGTACTTCCCATGCCTTCCAGTGTTCAAGCACATTCCTCCAGGAACCCTTAAAGGAGCTATTAAGGCTGGGAGAATTTTTGAGAGGTAATATAGTGGATTCATTCACTTAATACATATTTATTGAGCACCTACTGTGTGCCAGGAACTGTACTAGGCACCGGGGATACAGGAATGATTGAAGCAAAGCCCTGTTCCAGTGGATCTTATAGTAAACAAATAGGTATGAAATATGTCAGGTGGCGTAGAGTGCTGAGAAGGGGAAATACGGCAGGTTAATGGCACTGGGGTCAAAGGCTCACTGGGGCATGCATGAAGGGTGGGATGATGTTGTTTTAGAAAAAGAGACGACCAGACCAGGCGCGGTGGCTCACACCTGTAATCCCAGCCCTTTGGGAGACCGAGATGGGTGGATCACTTGAGGTCAGGAGTTCGAGACCAGCCTGGACAACATGGTGAAACCCCGTCTCCATTAAAAATACAAAAATTAGCTGGGCACGGTGACACGTGCCTGTAATCCCAGCTACTCAGGAGGCTGAGGCAGGAGAATCGCTTGAACCCAGGAGGAGTTGGTTGCAGTGAGCCGAGATCACACCACTGCACTGCAGCCTGGGCAACAGAGCAAGACCCTCTCAAAAAAAAAAAAAAAAAGAAAAGAAAAAGAGACTGCACAAAGTGTCTCTGAGAAAGTAGCATTTGATCTAGCACTGCCTGAAGTGAGAAAGCAAATCTCTTGGATAATTGAAGAAGAACATTCCAGAGAGAGGGAATAGCAAGTACAAGGACCTTGATTAGCGAGGAGGCTATGGTGGCTGAATGAAGCTAGGGAATGCTACACACCAAATGTATGTGCAAAGAACTTTTTTCCTTCTCTTCTTGTAGCATTGTTGTGTTTTCTCATTCATGCGTTTATGCATGCATTCATTTAGTAATTCTTTTCTGAGGGTAACATTGGTTTTGGGCACAACGTTAGGAACTGGGACTTTAGACTACAGATGTTCCTTTGGGGAAACTGCAGGGGTGCTGGGTGCTGGCATGGAAGGTACCCTTAGAGTTGTCTTTCTCAATGTCGCTTCCTTCTCACTCCTCCTTCATCACTAGGCTTCAGAGAAGAGCCTGCGGTCAAAGTTCTCACTTTCTTAGCTTTGCCACCCAAACCTGGCTTCCTTCCCACAAGCTGCTGCCGTGTGCTGTTAATGACCTAGTTGTCAGATCTAAGCACCTTTCTTCCATCCTCATTCTTTTCTGAACTCTGCAGTGGCATTTCATGCCATTGACTATCTCCTTCCTTGTTTAGAAGCCTTTCTGTCTGCCTTCCTTGAAGAGGACTGTCTCAGGATGCCCTGGGTTCTTTGAGAACTCCCATCCAATCACCTTTGTCAGCATCTCTCTTCTTGCCCTTCAAAGTCAGGTCAACTCCAGGTTCTGTGACTTCTTCTCATGGATGAACTTACTCCCTTGGTATGTGAGTTACCCCATCTGTCCTGCTGGCACCTTTAAACTTAGTATCTTCAGTGGAGAGCTCATCTTCTCCCCTCCTGATAATTCTTCCTTTACACTGCGTCTGTTCTGGTGAATACACCTGTGTCCCCTTCTGCTTCCGCCATCTCATTTCTTCTCATCTGCCCAATCTTAGCAATTTCTGTAATGCTCTCTTTGATACCATCTTTTTTTTTTTTTTAGTTCTTCTGCTTCCTGGGCTAAGTCTTCCACAGGACAATGGCTTTCAAACTGTGCTTCTCGGCCCTGCAGTACGCATCACCTGGGAACTTGTTGGAAATCCAAATTATCGAATCCCAGCTAGATCTCTAGACTCTGAAACTCTGGGGGAGGTGGTATTGAGGGGAGGGCAGCAATCTGTTTGAACAAAGCTCTCCAGGTGACAATGATGTTCCTAAAGTTTGGAAACTGCTGAAGTAGACAGTGGAAGTAGCTTCCTTCCCAGTCTCCATGACGGGCCCACTTGGCTCTACACCACGATGTCAACTTTTTCTAGAAGAAGAACAGCCCTGATCTGATGCCTCTTCTCATCACACGCCCTCTGTGGCTCCTGCATTGGCCACGATGGGACAGATCTGAGTTCGTATTGTCCAGGAGTGAATTCAGGCCACACATTTTGCACTTATTTCCACTCTTCAGGGCTAACCCAGAGTTGCTTTTTAAGTGTAAATTACGTCCCTCTGTAAAGATGTGTCTCATTTTTTGCAGTCCATGTGCCAAAAGTTTGTGCATGATATTTTTTTTTGGCAGAGGGACGGAGGGGCGAGGAGGGTAATAGGACATTCTTTTCAGCGAAGTCTTTTAAATGTCTTAGGAGAAACCATTGATCAAAGTAGCTTTTGTTTGGTAGGCTGCATCTTCTGGGTAATCCAGGGTGAATTGCTTCCATCCCAGACCCTTTTCAGGTGGAGGAGGCTGGAGTTAGCTAATTTCTAAGGCTACTTCCAGCTTGGATATTCTAGGGTGAGATGGGTGGTGACTCTCATTTATCTGTTTTAAAAGGTTAAATTTTTTTTATTGTTTAAAAAGTGAGGTAAGATGAGCACTGTAGTAGGCCGATGTTAACAGGCTCCAGTTCCTGAAACCTGTAGCTGTTTCCTGATTTGGAAATAGGAAAAGACCCTTTGTGGATGTGATTAAGTTAAGGATCCTGAGAAGAGAGAAGCATGGATTATCCAGGTGGGTACTAAAGGCAATCACATGTCTCCTTATAAGAGGGAGGCAAAGCCGGACGTGGTGGCTCTCGCCTGTGATCTCAGCACTTTGGGAGGCTGAGGTGGACAGATCATGAGGTCAGGAGTTCGAGACCAGCCTGGCCGAGATGGTGAAATTCCATCTCTACTAAAAATACAAAAACTAGCTGGGCGCTGTGGCAGGAGCCTGTAATCCCAGCTACTCAGGAGGCTGAGGCAGGAGAATTGCTTGAACCCAGGAGGCAGAGGTTACAGTGAGCCGAGATTGCGCCACTGTGCTCCAGCCTGGGCGACAGAGTGAAATTTCATCTTTTAAAAAAAAAAAGAGGGAGGCAAAGGGAGACTGAACACATAGCAGAAGGCAGTGTGACTGTGGGGGTAGAGATTGCAGTCATGCAGCCACAGGTCAAGGAATGCTGGCAGTTATCAGAAGCTGCAAGAGTTGAGTAATAGATGTGTTTTCCCTAGAGGGCCTGGAGGGAGCACAGCCCTGCAGCATCTTGATTTTGGACATCTGGCTTCCAAACTTGTGAGAGAGTATGTTTCTGTTGTTTTCAGCCACCAAGTCTGTGCCATAGCAGATGTGGAATTTTACCACTATATTAAAAAAAGGGAGAGAGAGAAATGAACACTCCTGTGTTGCAATGTGATCTGGACAGCGGGTCTCTCTGTCCTTGGCATCAAGGTTCCTGGCAGGATGTATGTCCTCGGCACTGCCCTCCCCAGCTCTGCGCTCTTACTCAGGAGTGGCAGTTTCTGTCTCCCAGCCCTGTCCCTCCATTAGAACGCCTTCTCATATCCACACCTGCTGTTTTGTTTCATTAATCGCAGCTGGGGAATTCAGCAGCTTCCGGTCTCTGTTGGAGTCAGGATTGATGGGTAGTGGGAAAAAGCCACAGTGGGCTTTGTTCCCTCTCTCTTTCACCATCTGATATGGTTTTGCTGTGTCCCCACCCAAATCTCACCTTGAATTGTAGTTCCTATAATCCCCAGTGTCATGGGAGGGACCCGGTGGGAGGTAATTGAATCAAGGGGCAGTTACCCCGATGCTGTTGTCCTTGTGTTAGTGGTGATAGTGAGTTCTCACGAGATCTGATAGTTTTAGAAGGGGCTTCCCCCCTTTTGCTCAGCCTTTCTCCTTGCTGCCACCATGTGAAGAAGGACATGTTTGCTTCCCCTTCCATCATGATTGTAAGTTTCTTGAGGCCTCTCCAGCCACCCTGAACTATGAGTCAATTAAACCTCTTTCCTTTATAAATTACCCAGTTTCGGGTATGTCTTTATGAGCAGTGTGAGAACAGACTAATACAGCATCCTGTATTTGGGGGTTGGATAAACATCCATATTCTGAAATGAACAAATTGTCCTCTGGAACATTCCTTTACAAAGGATTTCCTTCATAATGCAAAGTCATTTTGGGCCACTGCATAGTGCTTTCTAGTAGAAGCCAGCATTCTCTGCAGAGCAAACTGGGGGAATTGTCTGGGATGCTCAGTCTTTAAGTTGCTCAATGACTGATCAACTGCTAGAATGACAAATCATAGCTTTTTAAGACGGGTCTCTGGAGATGACCAAATTCACTTTCTTCATCTTGCAAATAAGAAAACACAGACCCAAAGTGTTCCTGAGATGAGCTCTAGTAGAATATAGCATTATACTTGGCCCCTGCTGCCCACCTGTGTCTGTCCCTTCTTCTCCAAAATTGTGCAAAAATGTGTTGTTGGACAATAGCTGTTATTATATTTAGTGTTATAAACTGACATTTATTGAAGCCATACTATGTATCAGTACTTCTCTCAACACTTTTCTTGTATTAAGTCATTTCATTTTCATTATAGTTATATGAGTTACATGCTACTATTAGTAGAAAATGTTTGGACTTTATAATTGGTCAGACTTTTAAATTCTGGAGTCACCATTTTCTGGTTAAATATAAACCTCATGTGTAGAGTGGGGGTAATGTGGTTCCAGCACGGGTCCTTAATGAATGTCTATAGGTGAAAGGAATAAATGAATGAGTGGGTAAGTGATATGGTTTGGCTCTGTGTCCCCACCCAAGTCTCTTGTTGAATTGTAATCCCCATGTGTTGGAGGAGGGGCCTCGTGGGAGGTGATTGAATCATGGGGGTGAACTTCCCCCTTGCTGTTCTTGTGATAGTGAATGAGTTCTCACGAGATCTGATTGTTTAACAGTGTACAGCAGGCCGGGCGTGGTGGCTCACGCCTATAATCCCAGCACTTTGGGAGGCCGAGACGGGCAGATGATGAGGTCAGGAGATCGAGACCATCCTGGCTAACACGGTGAAACTCCGTCTCTACTAAAAAATACAAAAAACTAGCTGGGCGAGGTGGCAGGCGCCTGTAGTCCCAGCTACTCGGGAGGCTGAGGCAGGAGAATGACGTAAACTGGGAGGCAGAGCTTGCAGTGAGCTGAGATCTGGCCACTGCACTCCAGCCTGGGCTACAGAGCGAGACTCCATCTCAAAAAAAAAAAAAAAACAAAAAAAAAAAAGTGTATAGCATATCCTCTTTTGCTCTCTCGTTCTCCTGCCACCATGTGAAGACATGCTTGCTTCCCCTTTGCCTTTTGCCATGATTGTAAGTTTCGTGAGGCTTCCCAGCCATGCTTCCTGTACAGCTTGCAGAACTGGGAGTCAGCTAAACCTCTTCTGCTCGTAAATTACCCAGTCTCAGGTAGTTCTTAATAGCAGTGTGAGAATGGACTAATATAGTAAATCATGGACATGGGGAAATATATATAATGAAGAAATGTTCATCAATAAAATGTTAGCAAAACTCAGTCGGGCGTGTGGCATCAACCTTTTGGTTCTGTCGTTTTCTCATCTGTAAAGTGAGTCTAATGATATCAGCCTTAAAGGATTGTTCTAAGGATGTGATGGGATAATAATATAGGTACCTACCATGATGGCTTGAAGTTACTGAGCACTCAGCTAATGGCAATAATTACTATTAACTGGTAGGCACTTAACAGGGCAAATGAGGAATGAACCATCACTAGGCGGTGGGGTGGTGCTCTCAGGTAACTGTGAAGCCCTGTATCGAGACGTGCCCTTTAAATAGGACAGCATGGGGACATGAACTGCAGATGACTCAGTTCGAACAAAGATATCCTGACCCCAAAGGGCAGCAGAAAGAGCTCTCTCCATAAACTGGCCTGGAAAATTCCTCACTATCTATGGGGAAGGCACAATGGGCGGGATAAGTCATTGGCTGTGTGCAGATGCATCTGTCTACAGTCACACTGTGTATAGGGATGAGTCATTGCTGTGTCCTCAGATGCGAAGGGCAAGGACAGGGACAAACCATGTCATCGGACCTATCTGAGGGGTGCGTGAGGCTCTGTTCTGGAAGTATGGCCGGACCTCATTTCCTTTTCCGGTTACAAGTTCCACGTAAACTTGGATAAGCTATTGTAATTATTTCTTCCTTCCTGATAGATAGCAAGATGGTTAACTGAGATGAGTATTTACTGACCTCTACTCTGTACCAGGCACTGTATCAGATTCTGGGAAGACAGGATGAACACATAAGGCTTCTGTCTTTGGGCAGCTTATTACACAGGCAAGGAAGCCAGCATTAACCAGGTATACCATGATCCTGTGAAAGCATTTATACTTGTATCCATACACACAGACACACAGCCTTTGGGCAGCCGAGGTATGTGCTATGGTCTGAGTTTAAGCTCATGACTTTTTCTCATTGGAAGGCCTCTTGACTGATGAGTCATGAACTTGTTATTCTTTTTTAATACATCATTTATATTTGTCAGGATGGATTAGGTTGTGCTATTTATATGAACAGCCTCAATGTATCTGTGTAGTTCAAAAAAACAAAGATTTATTTCTTATGCAACATGTTCATCCGCGGTTGGTATGCAGGTTGGGGGTTTTATTCTTCCCCTGGTAACTTACGTCCTGGGATGCAGGTGTTTCCATTATCTGGAGTGTCACAGATCACTGTGGCCAGAGGAAATTGGAAGTTGGGGGATCATGTTCTACTTCTGGCTTTTGATTATAGTTCATTGGCCAAAGCAAGTCACATGGCCACTGCTCGCTTCCAGGAGCTCAGGAAGATCTTTCCTACCTGTGGCTGGAAGGATAGAAACCAGAGGATTTCTGATAGCCTTAATGACTTCCCCTTTGTTCTGACCAGCTTTTTACATTTGCATTTCTTTTTTTTTAAATTCATATTATTTTTTTGAGATGGAGTCTTACTCTGTCACCCAGGCTGGAGCGTAGTGGCGTGATCTCGGCTCCCTGCAACCTCCACCTCCTGGGCTCAAGTGATTCTCCTGCCTCAGCCTCCCGAGTAGCTGGGATTACAGGCGTCTGCCACCACACCCAGCTAATGGTTGTATTTTTAGTAGAGACGGGGCTTCACCATGTTGGCCAGGCTAGTCTCAAACTCCTGACCTCAGGTTATCTTCCTGCCCCAGCCTCCCAAACTGCTGGGATTACAGGTATGAGCCACTGCGCCTGGGCTACATTTGCATTTCTAATGCTACAGGAGATCAGCACAACAATGCATTTGAAAGGAGAACTTCAGAAGCCAGCCAGAAACAGGAGCAAGAAGTGACAATCTGACTTCTAGGAGAAGTGTAAGAAAGCCCTGCCTTCCAGCTGTGAGAACTCAAACTGGGGCAGAATGGAACCATGACATAGGGTAGGGCTGATTGTCCAGACGTGTTTATAGCTCCCAAGGGCACACATAGTGCTGTTGGCAGCTTAGTGAGATTTAATGCTACACAGTGCCTATGCCAGGCATCAGGCCAAGGTTGGGAATATATAATTAACCGGGATCATTAAGAAAAATTTAGAATATATTTATTATAGATGACAAGATCAGGGAAGTGTCTTTTCACTTAGTTAAAACTAAATGTATCCTCAGTAGAAAGAGATCTTTTTTTTTTTTTTAACCTAAAAAAGTCAATTAAACAGAACCCAAGTGATTGGGACATCACTGTTTATAGTTTTCCATTTCCTTCATATGAAGTTTTTAATGCACTTGGGCAGGCTTTTCAGTCCAATTCCTATGCTCCTGTTCTTTTTCTTAGTCATCATACTTAATGATTGTTGAAGATTTCCAATAATGTATTGAAAATTGAACTCCTTTGATAACATATACACACACACGTATGTATACATACACCTTTCTGCTGGGAAAAATATGGGCTTCATTGGTCAAAGGCAGTAATTGGTTGGGGCTAAGGAGGGTACAAGTCATCACTGGAGCAGCCTTGCCTGTTACCTCCACTCTGTTCCCCTTCTCGGCATGCTCTTAGATGCTTTTTACGCAGGCTGGTGGAGAGAAATCTTTCTAAATACATTTGGCTCACTTTCTTGGACATCCTTACCATCTCCTTAGTCAGACAAACATTTGTCAGACGTGGTTTATATCTGTAAGGCATGGTGGAGAAAGAATGAGAAGTGTAAGGCATGACCTCTGTACTCTAGGAGTTTATCATTTCAGAGTGGGGAGGTAAACTAGTATTTGCTTGCTATGTGTCAGGCACTGTTCCAAGCTTTTCTTTTGGGCTACACCATCTCGTTTGACCCTACAGTAGCCCTCAGTAGCTGCCATTTTTTTCTAACTTCGTGATGATGAAGACATTGAGACCTAGAGAAGGTAACCAAGGTCATCTGTGCTTAGGAAGCAACAGCATTTGTGGGTAAAGCCGGGATTCTCCTAACGCCTTCTCTGCCTTTGTTACCACCTCTGCCAGCCATGAAGCAATTAGAGATTCCTAAACTGGAGGAGAATCTTGGGAGGACAGAGATATTTGTTCTCTTCACACTGTATCCCTGGTGACTAAACAGATGTCTGCAATAGATACAGTGGTGATTAAGGAAGGTTCCTGCCCTCAAGGATCTTGCAGTCCAGGGCTGTGAAACTGAGAAGTAAATGTATGGTGTTGGTGCAGGGTGTCAGGTACCCTGGAGCAGAGAGCCATGTGGGAGGCAGAAGAGGAGGTGGTGCACTTAGCCCAGGAGGAGCCTCTGGAGGTTTCCAGCAGGGGTGTAGCATTGCTGGGGTTGGTTAGACAGCATGTGTCTCCTGAGCAGCAGCAGGGAGAAGAACCAGAAGAAAAGGGCAAGTGTGGATATGGCAAGCCTGGTTCAGGTGCCACGACGAATGAGAAGGTGGTGAATCAGGTGGTAGCACTGGGGAAGAGAGGAAGTATAGGGTCTGGCAATATAATCGGTGTGTGATTAATTTTTTTCTTCCTTATTTTATCCTGTAGTATTTAGCCCCAAGACTTTAAAATGAGAAACTGTGGATGGTGGCTCAAGTCTATAATCCTAGCACTTTGGGAGGCTGAGGCGGGAGGATTGCTTGAGGCCAGAAGTTCTGGACCAACTTGGACAACACCACGAGACCACATCTCATCTCTACTAAAAATAAAAAATTAGTTGAGCATGGTGGCATGCGCCTGTATTCCCAGGTACTCAGGAGGCTAAGGTGGGAGGATCTCTTGAGCCCCCGAGTTTGAGGCTGTAGCGAGCTATGATTATGCCACTACTCTCCAGCCTTGGTGACAAAGTGAGACCTTGTCTCTAAAAAAATTAATAAACATAAAAAGAAAATAGAAGTTATGGCAAAATGCTATGGAAGAAAATAAAAGGAAGAAAAAAACATCTATTTTATTGTCAGGCCTTACGTGAGATCCTATATGGGGACGTTTGCAAATTTTCATTATTTGATCAGCATAACTATTCCTTTAGGCAGGAAAAATGTTGCGTTAGTTAAAGCAGGCTGAATGGACCCGAAAATGCTTAATGACCCAGGATGTTTATTTTGCACTCACAGAATGAGTGACTATGTGGAGTGAATGAAAGCAGGGGAGGTGTCTCTGCTCCACACAGTGACCCTGGCTTAAGGAAACACCCTGGATCATCCACATGCAAACTCTGGACACTGATGTCCAGCCAGCAGAGGGCATTACCTGTGGGTAGGACCCGCATCACGCTGCGCATGTCCGACTGGCTAGGGCTTGGTCACCTGGTCACACTTCACTGTGTGGAGGCTAGGAAATGTCTCACCCTGTGCCCAGGTTTTGGTGAACGACTGGTCCACGAGTGGCCCAGAGTGTAAGAAAAGAAATGGAGTTTCTTAGAAACAAACTTCCTTAGGGTTACAGAGATTTTATACGGAGTAGGCAAGGTTCAGATTCAGGGCAATCTTTCACCCCATGGGAAATGTGGAAGGGGTGGTTGAGGAGGTGGGGATTAAATGAGGTGGATTTAGTGGGATTAGGTAATTAATAAAGGTAACTTAATTATCTGAAGTCTAGGCAGTTGACTTCAGCCCTTAGATGATGTCAAGGGCTGGAGCTGGTGCTAAGGAGGTTCGGTGGGGAGGTTTGTTGATATCAGGGAAATTAAGGATTTAGTGAAACAGCCTGTGGATGGATAGACACAGGCCTGCTGGAGTTGCCCTGGATAGTGGCATAATTGGCAAGGGGAGAAAAACCTGAGATTGTTAGATGACAGCAGAGGGATAGAGCTTGTGACCGGAAGGTCTGAACTTTAAAAAAGTCATCCAGAGCATTCGTATGTGTGAAATAGCTCATTTTTCAGCTCTGCCATGAACTTTGTAGAATATTAGCGCAATGAAGAGCTTTGTACTCACACACCACTGGGAGGAGACATAATGAGATATGATGATGGGACTGACAAAAGTTGGCTGTTATGATCCATACTTTTGGATCACAAAGCCCCCAGGAGCCCATGCGAACTCTGAAGTGGTTTGACATCTGGGACTGTGCTGCTGGTGACGTCAGTCCATCCAGTCCTCCTCAGGCTGGTGGTCTTTGAAGTTGTTTTTGGGCATGATGATAAATCGGCCTGTCAGTCGGTATTTATTGAGTGCATACCATGTGCCCAAGTAGTAATTAGGCACCCATTCCTGGGATGGTGCTGGGAAATAGGAATGCTGTGTAGTCTGCAGCCCTAGTCAGAATCTAGTTGTGGAGGGACTAATAGAACTTTCAGCCCACCCAAGGGAGACCACAGTGTACAAAGTTTCTGAAGGTGGGGAAGTCCTGGACTCTTGCCCTGCTGAGTTCTTACCCTGCCAATTTGCCATGAAAAAGCCACTGGGCTCCCTGGTCCTGGGGTGCCTAATGTGTTTAAAAACCAACAGAAATCACAGGCAAATCTGCTTTGTTTTCATTATTCGGTAGGGATTTGCTGTGTATCATTTCTTCAGGTCCATGAAGCATGGAAGGGCAGGATACAGAGAGACCACCCTCAAGAAGCAGAAGGAACAAGCTTCATTCATTCAGGAGGGAAAAGTCAGGCTTTTACAGGCTGTCAGCAAATACTGATTGAGAACCTCCCTTTTTCTGGGGCTCTTCTCAGGGCCACAGTTTGCCTTCCTTCTCTCAGGTCAGTTACCATCTAGTGCAGCTGCTGAATGAACTTCCTCCCCTCCTCTCTTCTGCCTCTTACTCTTCCTTCCCTCCCCTGTCCTGTATTTATTCAGCAAATATTCATTGAACACCTACAATTTATCAGGCTCTGGAAAGACAACCCTGAATGAGTTGATAGGGTCCCTGTCCTTGTAGAGTGTATGTTCTCCTTGCAGTGACAGACTACAAACAAACTATAAACAAATAGGGTGATTTCAGATTTTAACCCATGCCCTGAATCAACTGAAGACGGCAGGGTTTGGTACGTGACTTGATGGGGCACAGCTGGATGGGAAGGTCCGAGTCTCAATGAGAAGGAACTGCCACGTGGCTGGGGGACTAGTGCCTAATCCAAGGGTGGAGACATGAACCATCCCCATTTTTATAGGAGAGAAACTAAAGCATAGAACCTGCCCAATGTCAAATTAGTTGTGGATCTGGGGTCCGAACCTAGGTCATCTGCCTGTAAAGGCCCTTCCTCCGCAGTGTCAAGCTGCCTGCACCACCATGCTACCCTGTTCTTCCTTCCTCCCCTCCCCCTTTCCTCCCTCCTTCAGCTTCTCCATCTATCATGAGTGGATAATGATTTTGTCCTACCTTACCGCTGACCCCCTTGATAATATTGACCTAGCGGGGAAGTTGTAAGGCATAACTAATAAAAATGACAATGAAGCATTTGCCAATAGAAGGTGTGCTACTGAATGCTAATATCGGTGAGAGCCTGTCTGTGATGGGAGGGCAGATTTATTAGGCAGCTGTTTAGCCAGCATGAATCTCCCTGCCCCCAACTTCATCGGGCAGCTGAATCCCGTTCCAGCAGCTCTGTGCTCTAGACTTTGGCTGTTACCTCTCTGTGATCCCTTCTTGTCTGGATGTGCAACAACTCAAACACTCTTGTGCAGTGAATTGGGCTTGGCTGTCATGAGAACAATGGATAGCGAGCTGGGTATGCGGCCATGAAGGTTGTGGGGTCTGCCCCAAGGCTCCCCTGCAAAAGAGAGAGAGAGAGAGAAAGAGAGAAACACAAACAAGTGATCTGTCTATGGCTGTAAAATGGGGTGGCAGTACTGATTCCCTCACAGAGCTATTTAGAGCATTAAATGAATGTATATATATGCAAAGGGCTTAGAAAGTCTCCAGTAGACAAGTACTTTAAATACCTCTAAGTGGAGGTGTCAGTACCTGCAAATGTACTGACATTTGACTTTGAAAATAAGTGCCTTCAAAGGGGCTAGATGGGAGACAAGGTTGTCAGCAAGCACCAGGCTGTGAAGAAACTTGTGTGCCTGGCTGAGGTGAACCTTAGGGAAGCTGCTGAGCCTCCAGTGTATATATTTGATTATATGTATATGTGTATGCATATATGTATGTCTGTATAGATATGCACATGTGTGTATGTATAGAAACACATATACACATATACATGTGTATACATGCCCCCCCCCCCCCCCCCCCCAACTTCCCAGGGTCTTAGCTGTCGAGGCAGATTGTGGTGGGTGAGGTTAGGTTGAGGAGAATGACTTGAGTGAGAGAGGCACTTAGAGGAGGTTGACAGTGTGTTAGGCTCACTTTTCCTGGAGAATATCCTGGAATTTGAAATGATTGAGAATACCGTGTTGTGAAAAGGGTATTAATTTTGGCAGTCAGATATGGCTGACTTTGAATCTTGGCCCCAACATTGTCTGTATCTATCTGTCTGTCCATCCGTCTGTCCATCTGTCTGTCTGTCCGCTTACCCGCCCGCCTGCCTGCCTGCTATGGTCTGAATGTGTGTGTTGAATGTATGTCAGAATTTGTATGTTGAAATCTAACCTGCTATGCGATGGTATTAGGAGTTGGGCCTTTGGGCAGTGAGGCCTTGAGGGTGGAGTCCTCATGAGTGGGATTAGTGCCCTTAAAAATAGGCACAAGGGAGCCTTTCACCATGTGAGGACGTAGCAAGATGGCCATCTGTGAACAGAAAGCAGACTCTCACCAGACACTGAATCTGCTGTGGCCTTGACCTTGGGCTTCCCAGCCTCCAGAACTGTGAGAAATAAATGTCTGTTGTTTATAAGCTTCCTAGTCTGTGGCATTCTGTTATAACAACTCGAACAAATTAAGAGTCTGCCTACCTACCTGGAAGCCAGACTGCTTATGGAGGATGAAACCAGGCATGAAAATCCAGGTGCTGTCCTGACCTGTTCATGGATGAATTTTTGCTCTTCATTTCTTCCCCCGCAGCCCCACAGGCGTTGCTCGCTGAGTCAGGCCTGGAGTTCCCATCACTCTTAGACCCTTTTTATTTGTGAAAACAGTGTGGGCATCGGAACACCAGGCCATGCCTTTGTTTGCTTATTTAATGACAAAATTGAATGCAAAAGAGGAAAAGTTTGGAGATAATTGGACTCAGGAGGGTTGCCTGTGTTTTTGGAGGTGATGAACAGTTGATAGTCTCATAAGTAGTACTTATGATGATCTGCAAATGGTTCAGCAGCTGAATCTCTTACTTCCACGGCGCCTCTCCTCGTGATTTTACTCGCACCACAAACCCTTTCTGGTTCTCTGCAGATGCATGAGACTGCACACTCATAGGGCTCTGCCCAGCCATATGCATGGATGTGAATACATACATGCCTTCCGGTGTGGTTCACAGAAAGACAGAGTTAGATCTTTGCTACAATTCTGTGTTGAGAATTCATGGCCAGGCAGTCTCTTCCCTGAAGTGGCAAGCCCAGGTGTGCGAGTCCCTGGGCTGGGTTGACAGATGCTTGTACTTTGCACACCATCAGATTACTAAGAATGGTTCTTGGCTGAAGAGTCCTTTCTGGTTGTGGAAGCCACCATCAAAAGCCAATCCCTCACCTACTTATTTTAAAACAAATGAAGGCAACCCAGTGTTTTTTCTCCGATGGCGCATTCTCCCGGCATGAGGAAAGGAACATAATTGGAAAATGGGCAATATTCACAGAACAATTACTGTGCCTCTTAATGAGGTTTGCGTGAAGGCTTCCAGTGAATTAATGAAGAACAATGATTTTGGCATTCACGTTGAACAGCTGGACAGCAGTGATAAGGGTGCAGACTGTGAGGTCCCTGGCTTAGACGAGGTGATGAGGACCGGAGGACGTTCTAGCTTCTGCTGGCCCCTTCCTCAGTTCTCCTTTGGTCTCACTACTGTCCTGGGAGAAATTGAACGTGCTAGGCTGCCAGACTGTGCCTCCCCAACAAAAGGTGAGAAGAACCAGTTTGCCTGGGCTGTGGGCTTGCATCTTGGACTGTTTTTCTAGATATATTCAGTGGCAGATCATTAAATCTCCTCCTTGCCTGGGCTATTCTCATTAGGAATTATGGTGACTTTTGCGGGGCAGCGTGTCTTGTGGAAAGCAGCATACCATGTTGAGTTGAAGATATGAGTCTAAATTATGGCCTTGTCATTTAATATCTGTGTGTTCCTTGGACATGTTATTTAGCTGCAGGCAGGGAGCTGCAGTTTCTTCACTTGAACAAAAAGCGATCATACTTACATAGGTGACCTGTTGTGAGTATCAGATAGCCTGTATGAAATTACATTATGCGTATGTTAGTATCAGTCAGGGTTCTCCAGAGAAACAGACCCAATAGGATGGTGTAGTTGTGTAAAAACACACACACACGCGCGCGCACCCGCGCATATACCTTGATTTTAAGGAATTAGTTTATGTGATTGTAGGGCTAAGTCCAAAGTACTAGGTCACACTGGCAGGCTGGACACTTGGGCAGAAAATAAAGCTGTGGTCCTGAGGCAGAATTTTTCTTCCAGGAAGACTCGGTTTTTCCTCATAAGGCCTTCAGCTGATTAGATGAGGCCCATCAATACAATGGAGGATAGTCTCCTTTACTTAAAGTCAACTGATGGTAGATATTAACCACATCTACAAAATAACCACAAGAGCACCTGGACAGTGTTTGATTAAGTAACCGGGGACCATAGCCTAGCCAAGCTGACATAAAACTAACCATCACAGTCATTATTATTGATATGTCCAGAACCAAAGTATTTGACCCTGTTGGGCCCAGGTGGGGACTGTTGGAAAAGCATCATTTGCTTGCCTGTCATGTGCTCAGTGTCTTAGCTTTAGGGATAGATTATCAGGGGTGAGGTCAGGTTGAAGAGAATGACTTGAGTGATAGAGGCACTTAGAAGAGGTTGACAGTCCATCCGACTAGCCTTTCTTGGAGAGCATTCTGGAATTTCAAATGAACGAATGAGAATGAATACTATGTCATGGAAAGGATATTAATTTTGGAGACGAGATATGATTTACACTCTTGGCGTCGGCATCTCTTTCTTCCCCCATTGAGATAAGTAAGTTAACTTCAGTGATGCTTTTTAAGGTTTTCCTCTAAACAGGCAAAATTAATACTTATGTTTTAGGCTTGTTGCAAGAGTGTGGAGTATCTCTGGCATGATTTAAACACTCAGTAAATAATTGTTTCCCTCCTTGCATATTTGTTCAGTGTTTGTTGAGTTGTACTGATGAGATATTTGTTCTAATGTGAAGATTTTCCTATAAGGTATTTAAGGCTGAAGTTTGGAGCATCGCAGAATGCAAGAGTTTGGGAAATACTGGAGATAGCAGTCAAGATGGAGAAAAGGATGGAGTTCAAGGGTACCTGGGCTTCCTCTCTTCACTGTGAAGATGCATTTCACTATGAGATCTTTACTAGGCAGAAAAGATGGAACATCCTGCAATAGTGTTTTGTCATCGAGCCACAGCCGAGGTCGAACAGAAGCTGCATGTTGTTCCTCAACGGTTGTGTCCAAATGGGAGTGACTAGACTTCAACTTTTCTGAAGATGAATGGTCACCATTCTCAATTCTGTTTTATGTATCTGATGGGCCGTTGAGCAGAAGAGATCCCAGGTGTCAGACACATCTGTCCTCCACCAGGATGTTTGTGTGGGACATTGCTGGAACTATGTTTTGTTTCTGGTCTTGTGGTATTTGACTATCGGAGGTGAACAAAAGAATATGCAATCCTGGTAGATTTCCACAAGCTTCTTTGGACTAGGGCTTGACAGTGTTGCCTGAGGAAGCTTGTTGCTTCTTAAGAGTGGCACTTTTTTTTTTTTTCCCTTGAGACAGAGTTTTGCCCTTGTTGCCCAGGCTGGAGTGTAATGGCGCGATCTTGTATTTTTATTAGAGACGGGATTTTGCCATGTTGGCCAGGCTAGTCTCGAGCTCCTGACCTCAGATGATCTACTTGCCTCGACCTCCCAAAGGAGTTGGGATTACAGGGGTGAGCAGCCATGCCCCGTCTAGAGTGGCACTTCTTAATGCAGTAGATGTACTTCATACCACCACTTAAACCAATACTAAGAGAATAGTCTGTATTCATATGCCAATTTGGAACCACCTAATGGGAGAAAACCAGAAGGCAAACAGTGCTAGCTGCATTAAATATCTCTGTCTTATTTGTCTTTTAGTATCTTTGTCTCCTTGAGGAGGCTGTGGACTTCTTGAAGGACAGATCATTTTCATCTCTGTGCTTCATTGTCTAGCACAGGGCCTGGTGTGTTGTCAGGTCTTAGTACATATTTGTTGGATGAGCAAATAAACTGTGAAGAAAATTCTTGATCTGTGTTGGCCTGGACAGCTGTTGAGGCTTGACTGTGCTTATGGAATGAAATATCCACACAAAGGGAAACTTGGTAATAGCCCAGAACCCCAAGGGGATCATTGCAGAGGGACTGATAGATGGACAGGATGGCCTGGCAAGGCCTGGGCCATCTGTGCCTTCAACCCGGCAGATCAAAGATGAATGTGTGATTGAGTGAGGCCTCACCAATGACAATGCACCCTGGCTGGAAAATGCACACCAGGAGGCTCTGGTTTGAATCTCAGTTTTCCTGGGAGACTTGAATGAGGAGAAAAGGCACCGTAGTATGCAAAGAGAAAGTCATCACTTGTGCATGTGTCTGTGGGAAGTGATGAATAGAAGACATTACATGTCAAAAAGAGCCTCGTCCAAAATGAAACCAAGTGACTATCACAAGTTCTGGGCAGGTGAGATGCTGTGTCAGAACGTGAGAAGGCAGGGGAGGCCAGGCACAATTCCCAGTATGTTTTAGAGCATACCAGAGCTTAGCATGGCCCTGACTTCATGGTCCAGCCCTTTGGGGCGTGTGGTCCTGGAACCTTAGTTATTAAGTGCCCTTGAGTGGGAAAATAAATGAGTTTTTAATGTCTGCGTGTACCTGTTGTTAATGGTTTTCTGCATTTGCCACCTGGGTTAAACCTATCAAATTAGTTTCCAGTAGTTCCCTGTAATGCATTGTTATATACCCAAGGTGGAAATTTCACAGTCATCCTTAGAGACTTTCTCTATCCAATTTCCCCTTTCCTTGCTCCTCTCTTACTTAGGTCATCCAATTGAGCGCTTAGCCCTGGTCAGCCCATTTCCTGTGTGCTGGTCTTTTTCTTTCCATCTGTCACAGTTCTGGGCTGGGCTCCCATTATCCCTGGCCTGAAGTATTGCACTAGCTGATGCTCCGGCCTCCTCCTCCCTGTGTCTCCTAATCCGTCATTCTTATACTGCCAGAATGACTTTTCTAAGGTTCAGAGCAGCTCATGGCATTCCCTGCTTGAGCCTCTTTGATTACTTCTTCTTGCCTCTAGAAAAAGTTTGAACAACTTACCCTGACATAATAAAGCTGTTCCCAGTTGGGCTCCGGCCTTCTTTCCTGGTCTTGGGCCCCACCTCTGTACACCAAATCATGATTTTACCCCTTCCTAAAATCAGCATGCTCTTCCACGTTGCAAGTATTTGGGAAATCTTTTTTTCCCTGGAAAGCCTGTTCACTTTTTCTCCCTGTCAGACTCCTAGTAATCCTTCAAGACTCAGGTTTTGTTGGTTGAACTGAATCTCATGCAAATGATCACTTAAGAGGTGCTGAGATTGGCATACTTCTCCGGAGTACCTGGCTTTAGTGTAGTGGAAATTCTCTTCAGCCATGAGTGTCCCACAAGGGAACCTAGTTTGTTCATGTCTTTACTCGCTCTGCTGAATTGTGTTTTATTAATGTGTGTGCTTGTACTGTTGCTCAGGCTACTGTGCTAATGACTGATAATTGCCTTAACGAGCTATTTGTAAGAAATACAGTTTCATACCAGTAGGGATGAAACCAGACCCCACTGCAGTTGGTGGTCTAATAGCCTTTTGACTGACATTAGGGAGGAGCAGACTGCAGGGTTATTGCAGTTAACATAAGCAAGAGCTCAGAATCACCCACTTTTCCCTGAACACCCAATTTACCCATCTTCCACTCATGCGTTAATCATGTGTATATGAGTCAGGGGCAGGTTAGGTTTTGCTGCAGTAACAAATCTTGCGTAGAACAAAAAAATCACTTTGGGAGGCCAAGGCGGGCGGGTCACAAGGCCAGGAGATCGAGATCATCCTGGCCAACATGGTGAAACTCTGTCTGTACTAAAAATACAAAAATTAGCTAGGCATGGTGGTGCATGCCTGTAGTCCCAGCTACTCGGGAGACTGAGGCAGGAGAATCGCTTGAACCCAGGAGGCAGAGGTGGCAGTGAGCCAAGATCGCGCCACTGTACTCCAGCCTGGGCAACAGAGTGGAGACTCCATCTCAAAAAAAAAAAAAAAAAAAAAAAAAATTCATCCCACTCCCTATACTACAAGTCCATCACAGGCTACTCATGGCACTGCTGCATGTTGTCTTCACTATGGGATCCTGATAGTGAGGCAGTCTCTATCAGGACTACTGCTAGTCCTTAAGGTAGAGAGAAAAGGGCACATAATGGTTCCTAAAGCTTCCAGTGAGTTACATGCATTCTTATTTCATTGGCCAGAGTAGGTCCCATGGCTGTTCTGGGGCAGAGGAGTTCTATCTTGGTGTGCTCAGAGCTAAACAGCTGATATTTGTGAACAATGTGAGAGTCACCACATCATGGTATAGTCGGGCATTCATGTGTCTTACGTAATTTGCTTCTGGGGAGTCAAGAAGGAAATTTTATTGCCTTCATCGGAGGCCCAGAGAGTACTGTGGGACCAAGAGTATCGAGCTATGGCTTTGGGTTCAGCCAGTCACTGGTTCAGATCCTGACCAGCACTTACTAGCTGTATGATCTTGGTCAGTGTAAACTCTCTCAACCAGTTTCTTTACCTGCAAACGTGAAAACAGCAATACCTATTTTATAGGATTGTTGTGTATTCCATGAGATAATGGGTTGGAAAGTTTTTTAATTTTGTCATAATAAATGCTAGTTCTCTTCCCCTCCCCCATGCTGTGTGTTGTTCAGAGTGAGAGATCTGGTGTCTGTTGCATGCAGACTATTGTAGTTTTTTTCTGTGCTCTCCTGGGTGGTAGCAAAACCCGCCTATAACTACCAAGTGCTTGAAATGTAGCTAGTACCACTGAGGAACTGAACTGCAAATTTTAAAATCTATTACATCCAAAAACTGAAGCAGTGTAAAGTGTGTGTGTGCGTTTTTTGTTTGTTTGTTTGTTTAACACAAACTTCTGGTTTTGGAGGGACTATTTCACTTCTGTCATTGAAAATTTAGCACCCCAATTGAGATATACTTAAGTGTAAAATATGCATCTGATTTTGAATATTTAGTATGAAAAACTATAAAATATCTCAGTTATTTTTATATTAATGACATGTTGAAATGATAGTATTTTCAGACATTGGAGGAAATAAGATATATTATTTAAATTACTTTCACCTCTTAGCTCTTTTTAAAATATGGCTACTAGAAAATGAAAAAACTACACATGTGGCTAACTGGCATTATATAATATTTCCATTGGAAAGTGCTGGTTTAGACATACAGAGTGTAAGGCCCACGCCTCACTGGAAATTTAGACTATTTATCCATCTGTCCTTGCATCTAATAATACATATTTATTGACAACTTCCTATGTGCTGTGCACAGGTGCTGTGCTAAGCTTTTGGGAACCAGTGCTGGTCAAAACAGGCACATTCTCTGAGCTCACTGCTTAGTGGGGGCATGGAAGCTAATCATATAGTTGTATATGTTCATAAGTATAAATGGTAATTCCATCTAGAAAAGTCCAGGAGGCTAGGGAAATACATCACACAGGACCTGATTTTTATTTATTTATTTATTTATTTATTTATTTATTTATTTATTTATTTTTGATATGGAGTCTCACTCTGTCACCAGGCTAGAGTGCAGTGGCGCAGTCTCAGCTCACTGCAACCTCCGCCTTCTGGGTTCAAGCGATTCTCTTGCCTGAGCCTCCTGAGTAGCTGGGATTATAGGCGCCCACCACCACGCCCAGCTAATTTTTGTACTTTTAGTAGAGATGGGGTTTCTCCATGTTGGCCAGGCTGGTCTCGAACTCCTGACCTCAGGTAATCTGCCCACCTTGGCCTCCCAAAGTACTAGGATTCCAGGTGTGAGCCACCGCACCTGGCAGGACCTAATCTTTTTAATACATGGGGTGGGTAGGCGGGGTTAGGGAAGGATGTACTGAGATTCTGAATAAGGTAAGAAGAATGGATGAAAATGGGTCTGGGATTTGAGACCCAGCAGGCAGTGTCAAGAGCTTGTGCCCAGGTTCTGAGGCTGAGGGGGAAATAGGTTCAATGGTGCTATTGGGCCTGTCTTCAACTACTGCTTTGAAAGTTCACACACAGTTCATGGGGAGATGCAAAGAGGATAGTCTTTGTGTGAAACACTGGTTCCTTTTGCTATATCCTCGAAGAAGTGTAACTCCAGTGTACCTATCACTGTGTGAAATTGATCCGGCTCACATGTGGGATCATGAGCATCATCAGGGCAGGGGAATACTGGGCTTTATTATTGTTTATGATGCCAGCATCGTGTAGGGTGCCTCGTGGTTTGTAAACATTCCGTAAATACTGTTTGATTCCATTTGCTTATTACTGCAGAAGACTTACTGTCTGGATTCCACCCCACCTACTTGTGCCACGCACCTTGGTGGTAGGGGCAGGGGGCGGCTGCTGTTGTCTTCTTGCTGACTCTCAGCACTCTGGCAAGGCTTCCTCTTTCTTTTCTCCCCACAAGGAGTTGGATGAACATAACAAGAAGAAAACAGACAGCCCAACTTAAAAAGTGGATCAAAGACCTTAATGGATACCTCCCCAAAGAAAATACACAGATGGCAGATAAGCAGATGAAAAGATGCTCCATGTCGTATGTCATCAGGGAAATGCAAATAAAACCACAGTGACATACTGCTACACACCTATTAAAATGGCCAAAACCTGGAACACTGACAACCCCAAATGCTGGTGAGGATGTAGAGCAACAGGAACTCTCATGTGTTTCTGTCGGAATGCAAAATGGTACAGCCGCTTTGGAAGACAGTTGGGCAATTTCATATGCAACTGAACATACTCTTACCATGCAACCCGGAATCTCACAACTTGGTATTTACCCAAAGGAGCTGAAAACTTATGTCCACACAGAAACCTTCACATAGATGTTTAAAGCAACTTTATTCATGATTGCCAAAACTTGGAAGCAGCTAAGGTGTCCTTAAGTAGGTGAATGGATAAATAAACCATAACGTATCCAGGCAATGGAATATTATTCAGTGCTGAAAAGAAGTGAGCCATCAAGCCATGAAAAGACATGGAAGAAATTTAAATATATATGACTAAGTGAAAGAAGCCAGTTTGAAAAGGCTACTTAACTGTTTTCCAACTGTGACATTCTGGAAAAGGCGCAAAACTATGGAGATAGTAAAAAGATCAGTGGTTGCCAGGGGTTGGGAAGAGGAAAGGATGAATCAGCAGAGCTCAGACTATTTTTAGCGCAGTAAAACTACTCTGTATGATATGTGTAAGTACACACTCCTCAAAACCAATAGAATATTTATTCAAAAATGAACTCTAATGGAAACAGTGGGCTTTAGATGATAATGATGTATCAGTGTAGGCTCACCAGTTGTAAGAAACTTACCACTCTGATGGGGGATGTTGAGAGTGGGGGAATCTGTGCATATGTGGGAGGAGGAGGTATATGGGAAATCTCTCTGTGCCTTCCTATCTTGCTGTGATCCTAAAAAATAAAGTCTATTTTAAAAAAAGTGAAGACCTGGTTATGAAAGTGAATGCTTATTGAACACTTACAATGCGCTGGTTCCTTATCTAAACACTCCATGTAATTTATTTAATCCCAAACAGTCCTGTGAGGTAGGTACCATGACTGTCCTCCTGATTTTGCAGATAATGAAACTGAGCACAGAGAAGTTAAGAAATTAACTCGGGGTCACATAGCTTGGAGGTGGGAGAGCTGGGACACAGACTCTCTGCAGCTTGCACACAGACACACTGTCTCTAGGGCTTTGCTCTTAATGACTCGTTGTTGCCTTACCTGCTGCAACAAACTGCCTATCCAGCTGTCTTTCTGGAAGTTGCATGGTTTGAAATTGCAAGGAAGAGGGTTTGAAGTCAGCTCTGAGTCTTATCTTCCTTCGAGCAGCACAGCTGGCATCACTGCATCACTGAAAGCCTTCCAAGGCCCGGACGCTGCTCTGGGTACCCACATTCAAAGATGAATTAGCTCTTGCCCCATTTTCAAGGAGCTTATGGTTGACGAGATGTCACATTACAGGTAATTTTAATGTAATGATATAGCCATGTTCTTGGAAAGTGTTCAAGGAACTGTTTGTCCTCTTGCTGCATGTGATTATGTGAAGAGGTGTTTCTGCAGAAGATCCTGTAAACACTGGATCTGGAAAATGTGCCAAGCTTATTGGTGAGACTCTGGGCTGCCCTGGAGGCCAGACTTTTGGAGTGCAGCATGCTCACTTGTGTCTCTAGCTCCATTTGCTGCAGCTACCCACTCCTGGTTTTGGTTTCAGTATCTGATCCTCCCAACACTTCACATGAAGCTTGCAAAACTCTTGCCATAAACTTAATTTCTAGCAGGGGGCAGAGAAAGAAGTCAGATACAAGAGGTTACATTATTGTTTGATCCCATTCATAAGATATATCCAGAGTGGATAAATTTACGGAGATGGAACATAGATTGGTTATTACCAGGGGCTGGGAGGGAGGGAGAAAGGGCAGAAGCTGCCTGATGGGCATGGGGTTTTGTTTTGGAGTTAATGGAAAAGTTTTGGAATTAGATTGAGGTGGTGGTTGCACAACATTGTGAATGCACTAAATGCCACTGAGTTGTTTAAAATAGTTCATTTTATTTTATGTGAATGTCACCTTAATAAATTTCAAAAAATAATAATCGTTAACAATGTAGCAAGGGGAGGGAGGCATTAGACGAAGTTCATAATGACAGTGAACATTTTTTAAATGGAAGAGAAATGGGACATTAGGTATAATGATGGTTGTTATTTTAATTTATTATTTATTTATTTATTTTTTGAGACGGAGTCTTGCTCTGTCACCCAGGCTGGAGTGCAGTGGTGTGATCTGGGCTCACTGCAACCTCTGCCTCCCGGGTTCAAGCAGTTCTTCTGCCTCAGCCTCCCCAGTAGCTAGAATTACAGGCACCTGCCATCATGCCTGGCTAAGTTTTGTATTTTTGTAGAGACAGAGTTTCACCATGTTGACCAGGCTGGTCTCGAACTCCTGACCTCAGGTGATCCACCCACCTCAGCCTCCCAAAGTGCTGGGATTACAGGTGTGAGCCACCGTGCCCGGCCAGGGTCGAGTCTTTACTCTGAAGTTGGGGGCCACTGGAGTGGCTGGGGCAGAGGAAAGAGATTCCTTGGCTTGCTTTTCTAAAAGATCTCCTTGGTTACTACTGACTTGAGAAGAGCTTGCAGACAAGGGTAGAGGCAGGGAGATCAGTTAGGAAACTGGGACAGTTGTTTCATTCAAGCTGGTGATGCTGGTGGTTTGGACCAAGCGTTGTAGTGGCCAAAGTGTTGGGATATAGTCCGAATCCAGGTGTGTCTTCAAGGTAAATTCAGCAAGATTTTCAGAGATATTGGATATGAGACTAACAGAGGAAGAGGAGTCAAAGGTGTGTCTAAAGCTAAAGGAAGCTAAAGGAGTGAAGCTGGTGGAGTTCATTTGAGCAGCTAAAGGAATGAAGTTGATGGAGTTCGGGAGCTGTTCATGTATTCTAACTGGGAAGACTGTAAGAGAAACCAGTTTGGGAGAGAACATTAGGAGTTCAGTTTCAGTCTCATTGACTTAGTGGTGCTTTTTCGATACATCCGAGGGAATATGTTGGGCCAGGCAGTGGGATATGAGCCAGGAGTTCTGGAGCAAGGTTAGGGTGGGAGATACACATTGGAGGTTGCTGGCCTTTACAGGCCATTGAAAGCCATGAACCTGACTGAGATTAGCTAGAAAATGAATGAAGGTGGAGAACAGGAGGCTGAACTTGACTGCACTCTCTGCATGCTCTGGAAAAATAAAACCTGGGTTGCACTGGGGACATTGGAGGCTAGTTCAGTCGTTTTTTTTGTTTGTTTGTTTGTTTTCGTTTTTGTTTTTTTTTTTTTTTTTTTTTTTTGAGACGGAGTTTCGCTCTGTCGCCCGGGCTGGAGTGCAGTGGCCGGATCTCAGCTCACTGCAAGCTCCGCCTCCCGGGTTTACGCCATTCTCCTTTCTCAGCCTCCCGAGTAGCTGGGACTACAGGCGCCCGCCACCTTGCCCGGCTAGTTTTTTGTATTTTTTAGTAGAGGCGGGGTTTCACCGTGTTAGCCAGGATGGTCTCGATCTCCTGACCTCGTGATCCGCCCGTCTCGGCCTCCCAAAGTGCTGGGATTACAGGCTTGAGCCACCGCGCCCGGCCTCAGTCGTTTTTTAAAACAGGGGTTTTGTTGTTGTTGTTGTTGTTTTTGTTGAAGCTAGGCATTTTAGTCTTACTTTCAGGGAAAATCAAAGTAGGTTGCTCAAGGTACCCAAAACACACAGATATGCAGCTGGCTTTCTGCAAAGTGTTCATGGGAAGAGGTGCCAGGTATGTGCCTGATAAGTATGTGTTTTACTGAGCAGCAGGGAGCTGAACGGTAGATCTCTTAGAGCCTCCTTTTTCATAGATGCATCTCAAGCAGTCAACCTGCACGTTGTTTTGTATTCAGAAGGTGCCAAATGCATGTTCCTGGAATGAATGGATAAATGGTCCTTGCCCTTTGTGCCTGAAGACCATGGTAGAAAGGTGCAGTTTATTATTTTATTGTTGACTCGTAGTTTGAACCAAAGAGGTTTTTGCATATACATTGGCTATTAGAGATCAAGTCTGCCTTCAATGTTGGAGATTTATTATAGTTTGGATAGATAGAGGGCTCTAAAGGCAATTCCCAGAGAAATCCAAACCTGTTGTCGACAAAGGCAGCATTAGTGGAATCACCAACTAACTTCCCAAAAAGTTATGTTAAGCCGGCCTTTCTAAAGATAGCAGTCAGGATTGCTATGTTGTCTTCTGTATAGGGAGGAGAGTACAGGATGGCTGTGTTAATTCTCTTCTGTATAAAGAAGACAGTACGGAAGACAGTTAACATAACAATCCTGACTGCCATCCTTAGACAGGCCTGCTTACGAGGTTGGCTTTGGCTGGCATCTGGGGACTTGGATTTTAGGAGGGTTCCCACCATTCTCAGACCCGATAAGACTGGGTCACTGTGCTTAAACTGTTGATGCAAACAATATAGTTTACTTTGAAAATCTGTTTTCCTTCTGGGAGTCTACAATTTTGGATGGCTGCCTAACCAGTCCTGGGTAAAACCCCTAGGCACTGAACCTCTCATGAGCTTCCCTGGTAAACATGTTTTCACACATGTTGTCACAACTCATTGCTGGAGGAATTAAGTGTGCCCTGTGTGACTCTACTGGGAGAGGACTCTTGAAGCTTGAGCCTGGTTGCCTCCAGGCTTTGCCTCATATACCTTCTTCCTTTGCTGATTCTACTCTATGTCCTTTTGCTGCGATGAGTCATAGCCATGAGATGCTGTAAGTCATAGCCACATCTATATGCTGAGTCTGGCGAGTCCTCCTAGTGAATCGTTGAACCTCACCTCCTCTGCATTTTTGTTGTTGTTGTTGTTAAACAGCCAGTCACATCATCTTACGGAGCTATGAATTCCATTAGCATTTACTGGATTCCAGCTATGTACAACATACTTGTAAAACTCCAGTTTGCCTTAGAAACTGAGTCACACCACCAAATGTGTCCAGGAGTAACTCATTCCCAAGACATTTCCAGATATCAGGCAATACGGAAGCTACAGAGATGATTGAGGTCTAGACCAATGAAATCTCAATTTGAGATAGGAAATATAAATTGTATGGAAGCAGAACCCCTAGAATATTGGGAGAAATGAGTGCTCTACCAATTCCGTAATGTAATAGTAGCTTTTATTAAGAGACGGGTCATGAATGCTATCTTGGGGGAGTTAGATAAGTGACTTTAAGGCATTGGTGGACTTTGCTGGTGTTGAGAAAGAATATTTTGATCTTCTTTGCTATCCCTAGTCATCTTTTAGCTTTCATTTTTGTGTTGATCTATTCACCCGTCATCCTGTCCATCCAGTTGTCTGTCTACCCACTCACCCACCCGTCTATCCAGCATCGCCAGGCAGCTTGTTACATTCATGAGCTTTGATTATGTGTTAGGCTGTGTTCAAGGCACTGGAGCCCTGGGGTGAATTGAGTAGGGTCCCTGCCCTCTTGCGCAAAGGAATGATTTGGTTGGTTGGGAGATGACTAATGAATCCGTACCCTGGTGGTATTGTTTAGGGAGAAGGAGATAGACCTGGGAATAAATATTTATTCCTACATAGAAAGATGTGCACAATTCTTTCTAGGGATACACAGGTACATATGCACCTTGGTGGGTTGAGTGGGGGGAGGGGCAGGGTGACAAATAAGACTTACTTGTCACCTTACCTACTGTATATCTAAACAGATTATCCGTCCGAAGAGATCAGTGCAGGAGATGTCCTGTGTCCCTGTCTTCATAACCCTTTAAGTAAAGAAGGAGAAGAGAACCTCTTCCTTTGAGTTCCCTGAAAGTTAATTTAAAATATTATTTTCATCTGGCTTTAAGATTACTCAGAGCCATCTTTAATACACAATTAGGGACATAACCATTCCTAAAGGTAGATGGCAGCTGCCTTCATTCACCTGCCAATAATAATCAAAGGAAGACTCCTGGCCTGCCTAGTTTGGAACATTCAGCAGGGCCTAAGAGCTCTTCTCTAAGTGATGATGGGACTGAAGCCGTCTCTATAGTGCTTTCCTTGCCTTTCTGAGCCATTTGCAGTGGGAATAAGTGTTGATGGAGTTAGCAGTTGTGAGTTGGAGGAGGCAAATTATTACTTTTCTTTTTGGCTCTGCTTGGGGTCAGAATTTCTTTTGTTTCTGAGTTACCTTTTATTTGAGAAACTTGGCATGATGTCTGTGTTCAGAGGATTCATTAGTCATCTCCCTCTCAACCAAATCATTCCTTTGCACTTATGTTTATTAATCCCTCTTTTTTTTTTTTTTTTTGTTCCCAGAGTTAGTTATCAGGCATTTTCTTGGAGGACTTTCATAAGGTAGTCTGAACAAACAAAGATATTATTTTCATTAGAGAGTAAAAATAATAACAGCAAGCACTAGGGGTGTCAGACACTGTTTAAGTGCTTTATGTAGCTTTACTCTTTTGATACAATGTATGAAGTAGATGCCATAATTATCTTCCCCATGTTACATATGAGGAAACTAGTCACTGGGGAAGGGGGTATCAGGTAATTTGTCCAAGTACCTCTTCTGATCTTGGATTTTAAAATGAGTTGAGACACCAAAAGCACAATTCGTAAAACAAAATGGCTAAACTGGAATTAATCACAGTTTAAAATGTGGCTTTGTAGGAGAATCTGTTAAGAGGGCGAAAAGAGAAGCCACTGACTGGGAGAAAAGTGTGTAAATGACACATTTGACAGAGGACTCATATCCTGAATATATAAAAATCTTTCCAGACTCAACATTAAAAACCAAACAATCCAATTAGAAAATGGGCAAAAGACTTAGACATGTCACCAAGGAAAATACACAGATGGCAAATAAACACATGAAAAGATGTTCAACAACATCAGGGAAATATAAATTAAGACCATAATTAGCTACCACTACACACCTATTAAAATGAATAAGATAAAATTTGCTGGCAATATCAGATGCTGGTGAGGTTGCAGAGAAACTGTGTCTTTGGTGGGAATGTAAAATGATATGACCATCTGTCAATTTCTTAAAAAGTTAAATATATACCATATGTATTAGTACATTTTCATGCTACTGATAAAGACATACCCGAGACTGGGAAGAAAAAGAGTTTTAATTGGACTTACAGTACCACATGTCTGGGGAGGCCTCAGAATCATGGTGCAAGGCAAAAGGCACTTCTTACATGGCAGCGGCAAGAGAAAAATGAGGAAGAAGCAAAAGCGAAACCCCTGATAAACACATCAGATCTTGTGAGACTTATTCACTGTCATTAGAATAGCATGGGAAAGATCAGCCCCCATGACTCAGTTACCTCTCCCTGGGTCCCTCCCACAACACGTGGGAATTCTGGGAGATGCAATTCAAGTTGAGATTTGGGTGGAGACACAGCCAAACCATATCACCGTATGATCCAGAAGTCACACTTCCAGAAAAATGAAAACTTGTGTTTATGGAAATACCTGTACACAAATCTTTTTAAGAGCTTTATTTGTAATAGCTCAAAACTTGTAAACTACCCCAAAGTCCTTAACAGGTGAATGAATGAACAAAATATATATCCTTACAATTGAACACTACTCAGCAAGAAAAGGGAATGAACTTGATGCATGAGACTCTTGTTGCCCAGGCTGGAGTGCAAAGGCCAGATCTCGGCTCACTACAACATCTGCCTCCCAGGTTCAAGCAATTCTCCTGCCTCAACCTCCGACTAGCTGGGCTTACAGATGCCTGCCATCAGACCCGGCTAAATTTTGTATTATTTAGTAGAGATGGGGTTTCGCCATGTTGACCAGGCTGGTCTTGAACTCCTGACCTCAGGTGATCTGCCCGCCGTGACCTCCCTAAGTGCTAGGATTACAGGCGTGAGCCACTGCGCCCAGCCAACATCTAGGTACCTTAATGTGTAGGTATGATAGCATGTATTGCTTTATGTAATTCATGCAACACCTCTGTGCACTAGGATTATGATCCTCATTTTATAAAAGGTGAGCCACATGGAGGTTAGGTGAGGAGGGATGGTTAGGTTGCAGTTGTAAATGGTAAAGCTGAGATAAGACTCAAAATCAGTTTATCTTCAGAACCATTTTGCAAGTAAGGGAGGATCCCAGACCTCAAAGTGCCTGTATCAGTTAGGATGCCTTTGTGCCTTTGGTTGTGAGAAGAATGTACAAACTGGCTTAAGCAGGTGAGAGAATATACTGAAAGTTTGCCATAACTGAGAACCCCAGAGGCAGAGCCAGCTTAGGGGAGATTGGTCAGGGCTGTCACTTGTCTCCTGCAGTTTCCTAGGCTCTGTCCTCTTCCATGTGCTTCTCCTCTTCCTCCAACTACCTTTGGCTCCTCCATCATTGGAGTAACTCCGGCTCATGCCCACTGGAATCAGTCACCATGGCAAGGGGGCTTTGATTGTACTGGTTGTGTAGGTTAACACAATGGTTTTACAGAACCATCTGTAAAATTTGGGTGGTGGGATACCTCCCCAAACCCAGACTTCTGGGCACCCTAGATCCTTTTGGGAAGAAGAAAGAGGAGAAAATACCTGTCGACGATGTCTAAAGGCAAAGAAAGGTGGAGCTAAGGTCTTGGTGAAGGGGAGCTGAGAAGGGAGGAAGTGCAGGCTAGGAAATGTGAATAAGCTGGCCAGAGGGATTCGCCCTTCTTGTCTTTTTCCTCTGCCTGCTTCTTCTGTGCTGACTTAAATACCCAGCCACTCACGGGTCCATCACCCTCTTCTGTCCCTGATGTTCTTTGCCAGGTTCCCACTCTCTTTAATTAACAACTTTGGAGATGCTTTTAAAAGAGCCCAAGTCTGGCCAGGCGTGGTGGCTCATGCCTGTGATCCCAGCACTTCGGGAGGCTGAGACGGGCGGATCACTTGAGGTCAGGAGTTCAAGACCAGCCTGACCAACATGGTGAAACCTTGTCTCTACTAACAAAGCAAAAATTAGCCGAGTGTGGTGGCGCACTCCTGTAATCCCAGCTACTCGGGAGGCTAGGGTAGGAGAATTGCTTGAATCCCGGAGGTGGAGGCTGCAGTGAGCTAAGATCTCCAGCCTAGGAGACAGAGAGACATCCCATCTAGGGGGGAAAAAAAAAAAAGCCCAAGTCTTACTGCATCACCTTTAAGGTACACATCTCCCCTCCTCCTCCACCTGTGTCTGTTTCTTTGCATTTTCCAAGTTCTTCCACAAGAGGGACTTTGCTGTTTTCTTTCTGCAGTTTTTTTATTGGTGTTTTGGTATGGTGCTTTTGGTGGGATAATTTTACTTGGAAAATAATATTTCTGACCTATCTCCTTCTTTGATTAATTTTTAAAAGATTTATATTTTGCTTTTATTATGAATCTTCTGGATGATTTTGGGTGTTTCTCTCTTTTTTGTTTTCCCTGGGAATTTGAGTCTACTGGGGCCTCAAAAGAGGTTCCTTTCTGTAGTTGCTTTGCCTGGTGTTCTCCCAGTCAGAAGTCGGCGAGGCTGGTCAGTGGTGCAGCCTTCCCTCCAAACTCTGTCTGCCTCCTTCTCTTCTGATATTCTGAATCCCTAGCTGCCTCCTCTCCACTTCTCGTTGAAACCAACTCTTAGAAAAAGTGCTGATGACAAATTAGCTACTTTGAGTATGTATATGTATGGATATATACTTGAGTAATACTTGAACTCTTAATTTGTTTTAATTATTATACCTTGATTATGTTATTTAAACTTCAGAATTCCTATGAGGTACATACAAATGCCACATTTTACAGATGAAGAAACTGAGGCCCAGAGATGTCAATTGACTTGCATAAAGTTACACAGTTTAGAAGTAGCAAAGGTGGGATTTGAACCTAGGTAGTCTCTGGCTCCACAGCCTGTATTCTTAACCACTATTTCTAGTGTGTTTCTCTCTCTCTCTCTCTCCCCCCCTCCGTCTCCCTCTCATTCTCTCTCTCTCTCTCTCTCTCTCTCTCTCCCCCTCCCTACCTCTCCCTCTCTCTCTCTCTCCCTCTCCATCTGCCTCCTAAAACTCCTTATACATAGATCCATTAATATATATAGTCATGGTTGCTGCAAGGATCAAGTTAGTTGCATCTGTATAAACGTACATATAAGTAAGTAGTGGTAGTAATTATTATGGCTAACAGTTAATGAAATACTTACTGTATCCCAGCAATTGTGCTAAGTGCTAAGTACTTAAATTCTCCCATGCTGAGCTTTCAGCAGCCCTACAACTTGTTACTGTATTTATCCTCCTCCTACTTTTTAGATGAAATTGAGTTTTAGGATTAATTTATACCAGATTACACAGTTTACAAAGACAGAGCCTGAATTCAAACCTCTTTAAAGACTAGTTCTCTTAAAATAGGATCAGCAACAACTCTTACCATTCATTGACTCCTATGACATGCTAAATATAAAGGAAAACAATGCTTACTCAGTCTCACTGAAAACATCCTCTGAGGGATTCTGGCCTCATTTTATGTGAATGGTGTTCCTTTTTACTCTTGAAATTGTCCCATTTTAAGGCCGGGTGCGGTGGCTCACAACTGTAATCCCAGCACTTCGGGAGGTAGAGGCGGACGGATCACCTGAGATCGGGAATTTGAGATCAGCCTGGCCAATATGGTGAAACCCTATCTCTACTAAAAATATAAAAATCAGCTGGGTGTGGTGGCACATGCCTGTAATCGCAGCTACTTGGGAGGCTGAATCAGGAGAATCACTTGAACCCAAGAGGCGGAGGTTGCAGTGAGCCGAGATTGTGCCACTGCACTCCAGCCTAGGTGACAGAGCGAGACTCTGTCTAAAAAAAAAAAATTTACCACTTTCAGCAAATGAATCTATGGTTTCTAGACGAATAAGAAAACTGAGTTTAGAGAATTTGTGCCACTTGTCCAAGGCTACACAGCAGTAAAAGGATAGACTGGGGTTGGAACTCTGGTCTGTCCGAAGAGGTCAGGCTCTTCACCCTGACAGCTGTCTGACTCCTGGTATTTGCTGCCTTCTTGCTCCTCTTTGAGAGCAGTTTTGTCTTTAAAAACAAGTTCTGTGGGCAGAGGTACTCCATACCCCAGCCTGAGCCCTCGGGGCCCACTTGTGATTGGTGGTATCTGGGCGATCTCAGGGTTCCCTTCCCCCTTCCCTCCCTCCTGAGAAGAATCAAACTCAGACACCATCTTTTGTGGTCTAGTGTTTGGGAAAAGATGGCTGCACAGTCTCCACCAGCATTTGCAAATTATTCACAAATTATATACACAGACACGTGGGGCCCAACTGCATATGTCGTGGTATGTCGTGGACTTGAATGTGGGTCCTGGGAAGCTTCCGGATATGTGAGTTTGGGAGTTGGCCATCACATCTAGTGTAAACTTACTATCTTCATGCTTGCAGCCTTACAATATACAGGCCCTGTTTTCCCCTCAACATTAATAAACTTTATTTTCCCTGCAGTTGTAGGAGACAGAGGCCCTGTAGAAAACTTGGAAACAAAAATATATTCTTTTGGAAAACAACAAAAAAAGCTATGGTTATCAATTTCTTCTTTATTAGTTTTCCTTTATTTTTAGATCCATTTGCATGAAAGCAAGAGATTCTCATGCCACCCCCTCTTTGTCTGATTATGACAGAGAGGCAGTAAGAGGACAGATTTTTATGAACAAAAAAAGTTTGGGGGGTGCTTGCCTTATATGAGAAGGCAGAGATCTGCAGGGATGAAGCTACACATACCACGTAGCTTAAGAAAGGAGCTGGAAAAAAGTTCTATTTAGGGAAAAGGATTTTTTCCCGTGTTCTTGCGGGAGGTAGGAGGGACTGTGGAAGTGACAGTAGCTGTCCGTATTCTGGAATATTCTCCTGAGAAAAGAAGCAGCATTCTTCACTTCTCACAGCCTGTGCTGGGTTTCAGGTTTGGGAGTGGGAATTGGACATTTGAACCTTTTATTTCCTAAATGGAATTGCAATAAATAAAACCACAGTTAAGTCTTAATTTCAGTAAACATGGGGGAGCTCTTGGAAGTTGCTGCTCCCTGTTTCGGAGGATTATCTTCCATTCAGTCCTGGTGGGTACTATGTATGCCAGGTGGGAGCAGAGACTGATTTGGTCCTTCCTCGTTGAAGCCTGGAAAAGTCTAGTATCTTTTATCAGATGTGGGGTGGTTGGCTGTTTCCTTTTCTCCTCCAGCCGTGGTATTTTTAACATTGACAGCCCCGTTGTGATCCAGGGTGATGAGAGAGAGACTGACATTTTAAAGTTTCAGAACATGTTTTTCAGCTCTTCTTTGGATTGCTAATGTGAATAATAATGCCACATTGAACACTTATCTGTGCGATGCTGTAGGAGTGTGGTAAACATCTCATAAATCTTCGTGGCACTGCTCGCTGCAGCATGGCCAGTCGTGGAACTCCCTGCCTCCATCTCCTCTGGGCACAGGCACGCTCAGCGGCTTTCGCTGTTTGGGTGAAAAGCTGTCTGTGGATATTAAAGGAGATGGTACTTGGCCTAGAGGAGGTGCTCAATGTCAGTGTCTTCTTTAGCCCCTCCCCTGGTCCCACCTTCTCCTTTCTTTTTTCCATGGGTGGGGTTTTGGAGAAGTCCCTGAACACAGTGAGAAAGGGAGTCTGTTTTCTCCTGAGTAATTTGAAAATATTGGCTAAGGATGGGGGAGAGAAAGGAGGATGTGGATGGTACTAGGAGAGAGCTTGGGAACTCCTACATTTCCTATGGATGAAGAGTTTCAAAACTTGTGTTTTTTTGCTTCTGTGCTTTCCTTTTTTGTTTTTGAATATGTGACTTGATTATTCTGGTTTGTAATATTGTCTTTAGGGAATGAAAGATGCCTCATTATTTTCTGATTCCCCAACATCCTGCCTTCTTAGGGGTTTCCAGTAACAGATTTTCCTGGTTAGACCTTGCCCTCCTGTGTTAGTTCATTCTCACGCTGCTAATAAAGACATACCCTAGACTGGGTAGTTTATAAAGGAAAGAGGTTTAATTGATTCACACTTCAGCATCGTTGGGGCGGCCTCAGGAAACTTACAATCATGGTGGAAGGGGAAGGAAGCACATCCTTCTTCACATGGTGGGAGCAAGGAGAAGTGCCAGCAGGGAAAATGCCAGACACTTACAAAACCATCAGATCTGAGACACACTCATTATCATGAGAATAGCATGGGGGTAACCGCCCCCTGTGATTCAGTTACCTCCTAACAGGTCCCTCCCATGACATGTGGGGATTGTGGGAACTACTGTTCAAGGTGAGATTTGGGTGGGGACACAGCCAAAGCATGTCACCTCCTAACAAGCATAATCCTAGGGTGTCTGAGGCCATAGTGCGTTCTGTCTTACAGAATTGACATCTCTGAGTCTGAACACTGGTTCTGCTGCTGACTAAGTGCTCCGGGACTCTGAGGCTCTGCATTTAAGCTCTCTGGGCATCTATTTCTCACATAGAAAAGGGAACAGATAATAAAAATCCTACCCTTTGGGGCTGTTGTGAGTTGTAAACAAGGTAATGTTATCATGTGCCTGTCTTAGCATGCAGTATGCACTTCACAAATAAGACACATAAAGATTTCATTTTCCCTTGGTCACAAGACTTAGAGTATTTTTCCTGGTACAATGGTGGTAGTTGTAAGTAGTAATATGAGTAGTAATGGTACTAGTGCTGGCAGTGATAGTAGTAGCACTAGTGCTGGTGGTAATGGAAGTAGTAAGTCTGGCTTGGCTTCCATAATGAAAGTCTATAATGATTTCTGTATAATAATCTGTGATCTTTAGCAGCAGTTTTCCAACAGAAATTTATCCACAAAGTGCTCAATAACCTAATGATAAGGCATTGTTAGCAGTAAAATATTCCATAGAAATGAATTTTCAGATGAAGTGGCACTTTTCCCTTTGGGCAGCAACATTTCTAAGCACAAAATGAAACCAAAGAGGCATAATCATTTTGTGGAAAATTTTCTAAACTAGTATTTTTCTTCCTTTGCAAACAGAAAAGGCTGAAAATAATTAAATTTTTTTTTGTAATATGACTCAGTTCCCCTTTGTGCCATATTGTAATCCATGGAAATTACTGAGGTGTGCAGAAAAGTTTACTCCTAGGGTATACGACCTCAAAGGATCACGCTTTTTTAATTCTTGAGACTGCTCTTTGTTCTTCTTTTTTAATTTTTTTGGCCAGCCATCATGGTACTGTGCAGATATGCTCACTATTCCTAAACTGCCTGGGGAAAGTTTAAAGGTGGCTACAGCCTTTCCAGTGTACAGCACAAAGACATTTTAATTTTAGCGATTTATCTCACTCATGAGCTTTTCTCATTTACTTATAGAATAAAGTTTTCATTCTTCATTTAGAAGGCTTTTTTTTGTAACTAGTACAGGTTATGAAACAGACCATCTATTCTGTATGTTCTTAAGAAAATTGTGTTTGTGGTAGGTACAATGAAAAGTTACTGCCATTGTTTTTGGTAGAATTTACCTGGTCACCTTGAAACGATATGTGCTTGTGGGCATTTTAAAGCAAAAACAAAATAAAAAGAGGATTGAAACTTCTAAAGTTATCTAAATAAATATTCTGGGTATGTATTGCTGTGAAAACAAAATTCGAAAGAGCTTTTAGATGTACCTGTCAGTTTTATCTTATATTTTGTGGAACTTGAGAAGTTGACATGTCAGATTAGTAGATGCTCTGGATGTGGAGTTTTTCAATCTTTGTGACAGGTAGGATACACTTAAACTTTGGTCAGCTTCCGGAGAGGCATAGCCTGGTCTTTCATCATATATCTGAAGGCAAAGAGATAGATGGAAATCTCTGAGCAGTATAAATTGTAAGTATTTCTGTTGAGTTATAAATCCCTCAAGGAAAAGAACTATCTTAGTTTTCTTTTATTCGCTTAACAAATATATATTGGCTTTTGAAGTAGTTGAGTGTAGAGTTCTAGAGTTAAAAGTATTTTGGACTTAGAGAAAAAA
Source organism: Theropithecus gelada (assembly GCF_003255815.1). Classification (NCBI taxonomy): domain Eukaryota; kingdom Metazoa; phylum Chordata; class Mammalia; order Primates; family Cercopithecidae; genus Theropithecus; species Theropithecus gelada. The sequence continues at coordinate 16,763,486 of NC_037678.1, forward strand.
AATATTGGTTTAAATTCCTGCTGTATCCTTGGATGGTTCAGTCTAGGCCAGTTTCCCTTCACAATAGTTATTGAGGGGCTACTGGGTGTCAGTTGCTATGCCAGGTGTATTAGCATGTTCTCATGCTGCTAATGAGTACATACTGGACACTGGGTAATTTATAAAGGAAAAAGGTTTAATGGACCCACACTTCCACATGGCTGGGCACGCCTCACAATCATGGCAGAAGGTGAATGACGATCTCATGAGACTTATTCAGTACCATGAAAACAGTATGGGGGAAACCCCCATGATTCAGTTATCTGCACCTGACCCCGCCCTTGACATGTGGGGACTATTACAATTCAAGGGGAGTTTTGGGGACACAGCCAAACCATATCCTTCTGCCCTCAGCCCCTCCCAAATCTTGTGTTCTCTCATTTCAAAACCAATTATGCCTTCCCAACAGTCCCCCAAAGTCTTAACTCATTTCAGCATTAACTCAAAAGTCCACAGTCCAAAGTCTCATCTGAGACAAGGCAAGTCCCTTCCACCTATAAGCCCGTAAAATCAAATGCAAGTTAGTTACTTCCTAGATACAATGGGAGTACAGGCCTTGGGTAAAAATACCCATTCCAAATTTGAGACATTGGCCAAAATGAAGGAACCAGAGGCCCTATGTAAGTTCGAAATCCTATGGGGCGGTCAAATCTTAAAGTTCCGAAATGATTTCCTCCTATTCTCACATCCTCTAGGTCATGCTGATGCAAGAGGTGGGCTCCCATGGAGTTGGGTAGCTCTGCCCCTGTGGCTTTGTAGGGTACAGCTACCATCCTGGCTGCTTTCACAGGCTGGTGTAGAGTGCCTGAGGCTTGATGCAAGCTGTTGCTGGATCTACCATTCTAGGGTCTAAAGGACAGTGGCCCTCTTCTCACAGTTCCACTAGGGAATGCCCCAGTGGGCACTCTGTGTGGGGGATCCAATCCCACATTTCCATTCCAACCTGTCCTAGCAGAGGTTCTCTATGAGGGCTCTGCCCCTGCAGCAGACTTCTGCCTGGACATCCAGGCATTTCCATACATCCTTTGAAATCCAGGCAGGGGTTCCCAAACTTCAACTATTGACTTCTCTTTACCCCCAGGCCCAACAGCATGTGGAAGCCACCAAGGCTTCAGCCTTGCACTCTCTGAAGCAGTGGCCTGAACTGTAGGTTGGCTCCTTTTAGCCATGACTGGGACACAGGACACCAAGTCCTGAGAATGCAGAAAGCAGCAAGGCCCTGGGCCTGACCCACAAAACCGTTTTTTCCTCCTGGGCCTCCAAGCCTGTGATGTAGGGGACTGCTGTGAAGACCTCTGACATGCCCTGGAGACGTTTTCCTTATTGTCTTGGCAATTAACATTTAGCTCCTCATTACTTATGCAAATTTCTGCAGCAGGCTTCAATTTCTTCTCAGAAAATGGGTTTTTCTTTTCTTTTGCATTATCAGGCTGCACATTTTCTAAACTTTTATGTTCTGCTTCTCTTCTAAACATAAGTTTCAATTCTAAACCATATCTTTGTGAATACTTAAAACTGAATGCTTTTAACAGCACCCAATTCACCTCTTGAACACTTTGCTGTTTAGAAATTTCTTCCACCAGATGCCCTAAATCCTCTCTCTCAATCATCTCTCTCAAGTTCAAGTTTCTACAAATTTCTAGGGCAGGGGCAAAATGTGACCAGTCTCTTTGCCAAAACCTAGCAAGAGTCACCTTTATTTCAGTTCCCAACAAGTTCCTCATCTCCATCTGAGACCACCTCAACCTGGACTTCATTGTCCATATCACTATCAGCATTTTGGTCCAAGCTATTCAAGAAGTCTCCAGGAAGTTCAACACTTTCCCACATCTTCCTGTCTTCTTCTGAGCCCTCCAAACTGTTCCAACCTCTGCCTGTTAGTTCCAAAATTCCTTCCACATTTTTGGGTATCTTTATTGCAGCACCCCACTTCTGGTACCAATTTACTATGTTAGTCTGTTCTCACACTGCTAATTAAGATACACCCAAGACTGGATAATTTATAAAGAAAAGAAGTTTAATGGACTCACAGTTCCACATGACTGGAAACGCAAAGGAGAAGCAAAGGCACATCTTACATGGCAGCAGGCAAGAAAGCTTGTGCAGGGGAATGCCCTTTTTTGTAAAGCCATCAGATGTCATGAAACTTATTCACTACCATGAGAGCAGTGTGGGGAAAACTGACCCCATGATTCAGTTATCTGCACCTGGCCCTGCCCGTGACATGTGGGGATTATTACAATTCAAGGTAAGATTTGGTTGAGGACACAGCCAACAAATAAAACCAGGTATGGTGGACATAGCTGAGAACCAGTTGGATGCTTGGTCCCTGGCCTCCTGGACTTTACTGGGCAGGGTTTCATGAACTCTCTCATCTTCATCTCCATTTCTAGTGTTTGGCCACATCTTCTTAAGACATTGTTATTTACTTAAATACATTTAAGACATTAAGAAGTTTATGTCATTCTCTATAAATAGCAGGGAACCAAAGGAACTAAACCATGTTCAAGTCTAGCTGGATGCTGCTACTAGCCAAAAGCTATCTGAATGGGAACGTTCAGTTCCCTCTTACCAAGTGTTGAAGGGCTGTAAGGACACACTAACAATGTACAGAGACTTGGCTGGAATGCACTAGAAGAGTTGTCAGGGGAGGGGTAACTTTCTCACTAAGTCCTTTTGAACCGAGAGATGAAGATTTTTAAGGCTGATTTAAATACTTGATTTTTCTCACTCTGATTGAGCTGAGTGCAACACGTTGGGAAGGGCTTCATGCAGGAAGCCTGTGGTGAATGGGATTTGAAAGAAGACTTTGGAGTTTTCTTGGAAGGAAGATAGTTTGGAGGCCGGATTGGTCATAAAATTGCCTTTATTTGCTTTTGAAATATTGTTTTGTATCAGGTGTCAATTGTAGAAATCTGAAATTCTGGAAATTAAAAGCTATTTCAGAACAATATTGAGATATCACCCATGAAAATCCTGTTTTGTTAGGAGGAGCATAGGGAAAATGCCCTGCTCAGTGCACTCACTTATTACCATGGACGATAACATCACCACTGGGAATAAGGTCACCAGTCTAACTAGTGCCCCATAGTCTGTAAAACTTGCCTCTCCAGTGCTTTTCCAGAGGTTTAGGTTAACCAGCAAATCAGAAGTCTCAAAGATCTTCTCTAGTTCCTGCTTAAAATTGGGTAAAAGATAATACCAGCTGTTAGGTGAAAGTAGAGCATGCCATTCACTTAACTTGGTACGAAGCAAGCCTCTGCTCACATGGAGCTTTCATTCTGAGAAGGAAGACCCATTACAGTGCATGTGCACCATTATCTTACTTTTTTTTCTTTTTGAGATGGAGTCTTGCTCTGTCACCCAGGCTGAAGGCAGTGGTGTGATCTGGGCTCACTGCAACCTCTGCCTCCTGGGTTCAAGCAATTCTCCTGCCTCAGCCTCCCCAGTAGCTGGGACTGCAGGCATGCACCACCATGCCCGTCTGATTTTTGTATTTTTTAGTACAGACGGAGTTTCACTGTATTGGCCAGGCTGGTCTCGAACTCCTGACCTGATGATCCACCCACCTTGACCTCCCAAAGTGCTGGGATTACAGGTGCCCAGCCTATCTTACTGTTAAGTTGTAATGGTGGTATAGGCAGGACAGGTATTTGATACTGAGGGAGGCTCTTCAAGGATGTGAGAATTAAGCTGAGTGAGACCTGAGGGAAATGCCAGAGGACCCCCTCAGGAGGGGAGGCTCTGGAAGGAGGAGAATTCTCAGAGACCCTCTGGAGGAAGTCGGGGGAGAGAGAGGTCCCCAGCCTCCTTCCAGGGTGCCTCTTTATAAGATTGGAATATTTTGTACTGTTTCTTATCTTTTGGAGAGAAGAGTCCACCCTTTCCCAGGTAACCTCTCCCAGCTTTGGAGAGGCTGAGATGGAATTCCAGGGCTGTGACTGGGACCAAATCTAATGAATTCCTCAAAGGGAAGTGCGTTTTGGCTGGGAGTAGCAATGTTGACTGTCACCTTGATAGCTCCTGGTGGAGCAATTTGGAGAGAATATATTGGGGATGCTTTTCTCCAATTAATATGCTTCAGTAAGAACTTTGGTCCTCCTTTGCAGCATAAAATGAATGAATAGTAAAAATAAGAGCCTTTTTCTTCTAACAAGGGCCTTATTAGAACTTGGAAAGCCACTTCCTAGTCTTCCCAGCACCTGAATACTGTGCCCTACTTATGCCCAAAAGACAATGGACTTCTTGAGGAATTTTGGTACTTTAGAAGCATGTTTTTGCTACCTACGGGATTAAAAAAATAAAAATAATAAAGATGCTGTCAGACTTGGCCTCCAGGCAATTTAGTGCTGCCTGTGGCTTCTGATACTGTGCATTTTAAACAGTCCTGCTGCTGCTGCTTTTTATTTTATTTTTTGCCACCCTGCCCTGGTTATGGCAACGTAATACAGCATGTCTAAATATCTACCCCTTGTTTGCACAGAAATAGTGCACAAATTAGATAAAATGGCATTTCCTTTCTCTCTTGACAGCTTGGATTTTTTTTTTTTTTTTAAGTGGCTTTGACAAGAGTCAGGGCCAAATTATGAAATCACCAGGTGACCCGTTCTGTTCATCAGCTGCTAATGAACTTAGAAAATTGAGATCTCATCTGGCAGACAAACTCATTTTGTTTGACAAACAGCTTAAAAGTATTTGTAAACGAACAAATTATGTTTTTTTCCCCTCCAGTTGGCCCTGTGATCACTACACATGGGCTTTACAGTTTTGTTGTTTCTTTTTTAAACTTGTCAGAGGTCTGTAGAAACCAGGCACTGGATTTCTTCCTGTCTTGATTCCTTTCATGTTGTGCACTGTTAGCCTAGGGTAGCTGATTCACACTAGCCATTGTGGAATTCATTAGCTAGGGTATTAGAAAGAGTGCTGGATGTGGAACAGGCAGGCCTGGGGTGAGATACACCCATTATTCATCGAGTGACCTTATGAGTTGTGTAACATCTGAATACTTCAGTTTTCTAATTCGTAAAATGGATGGTTAACTTAAGTGATTTTGTGTGTGTGTATATATACACATATACCCATGTATATATGCATATATATACATGCATATACACACGTATGTATGTATACACATATACATATATACACATATATGTATATACACACATATATAATATACAGTATATATACTGTACGAATATATAGTATACATATTTGTGTATAAATATCAACTGTGTCTATGTGCATACATTATACATATATGTATATATGTATATGTGTGTATGTATATATACTACACAGTATGCATACTGTATGAATATACAGTATACATATTGTTTATGTACAAATATAAACTCTGTGTGTGTGTATATATATATAAATAAAGTAAAGATTCATTTTGTGCATATCAGTACCTGTGACTGTCTCCCGAAAGCAGGACAGACTTCTTTGAGGGTAGAATGTCACTTTTAGTCTAACTTTTCAATACATTATTGATCTTGCACTGGAGCACCTAAACTCTGAACTGGTTTAAAAAGTAACTTAGGGCACTAGAAATCCTTACCTTCCATTTTTGCTCGCTCAAATTTAAGCGAGAAGTTAGTAGTTCTTTAGTTAACTTCCAGGAGCTCCCACGCTATACACGGGCCATATGGTGGCAAGTAGACATTCTGGAGTCAGATTGCTGGGTTTATATTTTTGTTCCATCATTTACTGGCTTGTGACTTTGAGCAAATTGCTTTACTTCCTCTTCTGTACATTGGGGATAATACTACCTAATTTACAGGGTTGGATTTTAGTAAGACAACGTATGTAAAGCACTCATGTATGTAGAGCTTGGCATTGGCAGAAAGATACTGCTCAGTATATGACAGAAAAACCTACTACAAGTCGTAATGTTATTGTTTTATTCATTAGCAGTAAAGCATTGTTGCAGTTGTTAAACAAAATGAAACACAAAGGCATTCTAATTAAGCAAAGTCTAGTGAGAGCTCAGAGGAGTCTGAGTGGGTTTTACCAACGAGGAGGTCTCTGAAGGATGGATTGGAGGTCATCTTGGATCTGCCATGCACAAAAAGGGGAAAAAGGAAAAAGAAGAAAGAGAGAGATTATCTTACTGATTCGGAATTGATTGGCTTTACTGTCTTGGAAGCTCCTTTTAAACACATAGGTCCTCTTTACAGTCCATTGATGAAAGACCACTCTAATCTCCCTCTACCGCCCACTGCCTGCCCACTACTTTCAGTAGAGCCTGGTGGTCAATAACCGCCGGGGAAGTTAGAGCCTGTTCTCCAGCAGCGATTGTCAGAATCATGCAGGGGCACCAGCACTGCCATTCTCTTGTCCCGCGACCATATCCCCTGGCTGCGTTGCAAGCAATTTCTCATATATAGTAGGCCACAGTGGATGTTTGTTTGATTAAATCAACAACAACGACAACAAAATATTGGTCTTCTGTGTGGAGAGTACTTTTAGTAGACACCTCTTCTTCCTTTCGTGGTAACTCTCCATACAAATTTGCGTTTTTTGAGATGGAGTTTCGCTGTGTCACCCAGGCTCGAGTGCAGTGGCACGATCTCAGGTCACTGCAACCTCCACCTCCCAGGTTCAAGCGATTCTCCTGCCTCAGCCACCCAAGTAGCTGGGATGACAGGCGCCCACCACCATGCCCAGCTAATTTTTGCATTTTTAGTAGAGATGGGGTTTTGCCATGTTGGCCAGGCTGGTCTCAAACTCCTGACCTCAGGTGATCCACCCGCCTTGGCCTCCCAAACAAAATTTTAAATATCTCAGCCTTCTAGTCCCTTTTCCCATAACTTGGCTATAATCTCAAACTGCTCTTGCAAATTTTTTTTTTCTAAAGAAACATAGTCTCTGCTCAAAGGAACTCTCATCACTGTGATGAGAGAGAAGCAGATCCAGTGGATTAACATGTTTTGCTAAGTGCTGTGATAGGAGACCTAGAAGACAAGCTTTTGGCCCTTTAAGTGATCTTGAAGGAATCTCCTGACCTTTGGGATACTTAGTCTTTTCGTCTGTAAATTGAGGACCATAGCATTTATGTCACAGGATTACAGTGCCGAGTAAACCAGGCTGAAGCACTGTAGTGTACGGCCTGACATGCTACGGTCTGGAAATTGCTCAGGAAAAGTAAGGGTGTGATGAGTGGAACGATCATTTTTTTTTTTTTTTGTTTAACTTGATTCTGTTTTTTGTTTTGTTTTGTTTTTTGGGAGACTGAGTCTCACTCTGTTGTCGGGCTGAAGTGCAGTGGCGTGATCTTGACTCACTGCAACCTCCACCTCCTTGGTTCAAGTGATTCTCCTGCCTCAGCCTCCCGAGTAACTGGGATTACAAGCATGCACCACCACACCCAGCTAATTTTTGTATTTTTAGCAGAGATGGGGTTTCACCATGTTGGCCAGGATGGTCTCGATCTCCTGACCTCGTGATCCACCCGCCTTGGCCTCCCAAAGTGCTGGGATTACAGGCACGAGCCACCGCGCCCGGCCCAATTTGATTCTTTATTTTGGTAGTAGCTAATCTGTGTGATGAAGCCCTGACTCTTCATTGTTCTCGTGTCACTGATTTAAAAAAACAAGAACACATTTAAATATGTGTTTAAAATGTGCAATTCATATAGTGTACAATTCACTGGTTTTTAGTATTTTCACAAGGTTGTGTGATTGTCACAACTAATTCCAGAACATTTTCCTCACTCCCAAAAGAAACCCCATATGCATTATCAGTCACTGCCACTCTCCTCTTCTCCCAGCTCCTGATAACCATGTTCTGTCTCTGTGGATTTGGACTGGCTGAGTCATAAAGGGTTACTCTCCCTCCCATCTTAAATGCTTCGCAGTCATGAACCTTGCCATATTTTAGTCCTTTAAACATTTTTAAAAATAGTTGATTTGAGGAGGAGGAGGAAGATAAAACAGAAACAGCAGAACCCAAAAACAAGAACTCGGACTCCAGACTTAATTCTGTCTTTTGCCCTCTGGCTAACTCTGGACATGCCAATTCTTTGAGCCCCATTTTCCCCATACAGATCATTTACATTGTATTAGAGAACTACCTCCTCCCCAAGCTCTCTTTCAGGCTTAAATACACACACACACACACACACACACACACACACACACACACCTCCTCACCAAGCTCTCTTTCAGGCTTAAATACACACACACACACACACACACACACACACACACACACACACACACACTGATTTTCTTTTACCATGTGCTGATTCTTTCAGTCTCTTGCTGCTTTCTGTTATCCACGGAGCTGGCATTGCTTTCTATTTTTATCAGTGTACTATTTAAATATAGAAATAAATATCTTATGTATATCTATTTGTGCGTGTGCATAAAGCAGTGGCATTTATGGACTAATGAGGTCACTTACGTAAATTACTTCACGCAGGGTTTGGCACATACTAAGTGCTAGATAAATATTATTTGCTAAGTGAGTGATGGGTCACCCTGGGGTAGACCAGTTGACATTTGCTCAGATGGAACTTGTTCAGTGAGTTGTCTTAAATGATCTCAGTTGGAAGCTGTTTTTGGTCTTTGGATGGGGCTTCTGCTGTCTGCATTCTTTCCTCTTTGCTTTCACTAGTTTCTGGAACACGTCAGTGTGATTTTTTTTTTTTTTTTTTAAGACGGAGTCTCGTTCTGTCGCCCAGGCTGGAATTCGGTGGCGTAATCTCATCTCACTTCAACCTCCACCTCCCTAGGTTCAAGTGATTCTCCTGCCTCAGCCTCCCAAGTAGCTGGGATTACAGGCACCCACCACCATGCCTGGCTAATTGTTGTATTTTTAGTATAGACGGGGTTTCACCCCGTGTTGGCCAGGCTGGTCTTGAACTCCTGACCTCAGGTGATCTACCCATCTCAGCCTCCCAAAGTGCTGAGATTACAGGTGTGAACCACCACACCCAGCTGTCAGTGTGAAATTATAGATTTGGAAAAGCAAATGCTGTGAGAAGAGCAATTTGCTTTACCCTGCTCTCTTCAAGTGGCATGGGAAATGAAAAACGTCCAAACTAAGACAAATTTATTGGATACCAAAACCACCAGGCTATTGATTCTTAAAACCAGGCAACAGGGTTATGAATTGGGTGATAAAAATGGAAAGCGTTTAGCTTGACTTCTAAGACGGGGGCACCTTTGTGTGCTGTCACAGTTACTGGGTTCTACTGACAGCCCCACAACTGATGACCTAGCACTTGTTAACCAGACTGTTTACTTTAGGTGCTACATCTGTCTAATGTGTTGCGTGAGTGAGATATATCTAAACAATTTGATTTTGTGTAGAGGCCGGGAGGATGCCTGAGATTCACTCTGTAACTTTGAAGGTTGCAAGAACATTAGCTAAAAGTTCTTAGCTGCAGCAAGGAAAGCAAGAAATTGTTCTAAGCCCTAAATAGTTTTGCACTGCTGCAGAGGAGCAATTTATATCTCCTGATGGATTTTGGAATGGATAAACAGATGCTGTGTGTTAGATGTTAGAGATCAGTTATTGAACCCGCAGTTATTTTAATTTGGATGCTGAGATTCAGAGAGGCTGTGTTCATCAGGGTCATAGTCAGTCGCTGACTGAGATTTCCTGAAGCTTTGCTTCATGTTCCTTCTTTCACACCATTCAGAATGTTGAGGCCTGTGGCAGCCGTCCAGGCCGTCCTGTCCATCCTCCAGCTGCCTGGAGTCAGCCCCGCTGCTCTTCGACAGGGGCTGCTGGGGACTGGGTATCACTGACCTCGTGGAACTGAAATGCCTCTTTTTGACCCCGTCTCACTGTGGTTTACTCTTGTCTTTTACTCGATGGTGCAGGTAACTGTTACGGGTTGAATTCTGTCTCCAGAATTCATATGTTGAAATTCCAACCCTCAGTGCCTCAGAATGTGACCTTACTTGGAAATCGGGTTGTTGCAGATGCAATTAGTTGAGGTCCTACTGGAGCCAGGTGGGTCCTTAATCCATTATGAGCAGTGTCCTTATAACAGGGGAAGTTTGGACACCGATGTGCACACAGGCAGAATGCCACGTGAAGATTGGAGTTGTGTTGCCACAAGCTAAGGTCCTACCAGGAGCTAGGAGAGAGGCCTGGAACAGATCTTTCCCTAGTGTGTTGAGAGTGAGCGTGCCCTTGTTCACACCATGATCTTGAACTTCTAGCCTACAGAACTGTGAGACAAATTTCTACTGTTTAAGCCACGTAATTTGTAGCACTTTTGTTACAGCAGCCCTGGTGAACTGATACAGTAGCCTAGTAAGCATTCTATACCATGAAAGTAGAATTACGAGAGGAGGATACAGTAGACTGTACCTTCTTACCACCCTCTAGTTCTTTTTTTAATTTTTTTTATTTTTTTGAGATGGAGTTTTGCTCTTGTTGCCCAGGCCAGAGTGCAGTGGCGCGATCTCGGCTCACTGCAACCTCTGCCTCCTGGGTTCAAGCAATTTTCCTGCCTCAGCCTCCCAAGTAGCTAGGATTACAGCATAAGCCACCACACCTCCATACCTGGCTATTTTTGTATTTTTAGTACAGATGGGGTTTCACTGTGTTGGACAGGCTGGTCTCCAACTCTTGACCTCTGGTGATCCACCCACCTCAGCCTCCCAAAGTGGTGAGATTACAGGCGTGAGCTACCACGCCCGGCCTTCTGTTTTAAAATTATCAGACTGTCACTAAGAACTTAATTACTTCTCACTGTAGAGCTGCTGGGTGCCAGATTGCAAACTAGGTATGTTTCTACCATGATTAATCCTGGTTCTGCCCCATACTATTGTGTGTGATATATGGCATATTATTTAACCCACCCTGAGCTGTGCTTGTCTGATCTGTACGATAATGGGTGAAATAATGACAGACAAATATTAGGAGTTTGGGGTGGATTTAACACCCATCGTAGAGCCAGACATATATAATGAAATAGCTACCATTCTTTGAGCTCCTTATGTGCTAGGTTCTAGAAATTTAGAATCATTAATAATAACAAAGATAAATCCCATGTATGCAGATCAAAGAGATTTAGGTAACCTTAAGAAAAGGCATTCTTCTCGAACAAGTACTCACACGCAGATGTTTGTAGCAAAACTATTCATGGTGGTCCAAAATAAAAGCATACCAAATATAACATCACCTATGAAAGGATAAACCAAATGTGGCATATCCGTGCGAATCAGCTGTGAAACAGGATGCCAGGCCGGGCGCGGTGGCTCATGCTTGTAATCCCAGCACTTTGGGAGGCCGAGGCGAATGGATCACCTGAGGTCGAGAGTTTGAGACCAGCCTGGCCAACATGGGGAAACCCCATCCGTACTAAAAATACAAAAATCAGCTGGGCTTGGTGGCGTGCACCTGTAATCCCAGCCACTGGGGAGGCTGAGGCAGGAGAATTGCTTGAACTTAAGAGACGGAGGGTGCAGTGAGCCCAGATCGCACCACTACACTCCGGTCTGGGCAACAGAGTGAGACTCTTTCTCGAAATAAAAAAAAAAAAAAAAGGATGCTGTGTGACAAGTGCTGACAAGTGCTACAACATGGATAAACCTCAGGCACGTGATGCTGAGTGACAGGAGCCAGACATAGAAGGCCATGTGTTGAATGGTCCCATGTACATGCAATATGCAGAACTGCTAACTTTGTAGAGTCAGAAAGCAGACGTTGGTTGCCAGGGACGAGGAATAAGGGAAAATGGGAGGTGACTTTGTTTCAGATTGATGGAAATGTTTTAGAATTAGATAAAGGAGTGGTTGCTCACCATTGTGAATGTACTAAATGCCACTGAATTGTTCTTGTTAAAATGGTTAATTTTATGTCATGTGTATTTTGCTGCAGTAAAAAGAAAAAGCCGATCTCACCACAAGGATATTTATGTGGCTCAAATCAGGGGGACATTGAAACAAGGGTTAAAGGGCATTACTCTCGGAAACCATCACATGGTACAATTCAAGGTTCTTGGAATCAAGAGTCCCTTCAGAATCTGTGCTTTATCTTTACACAGACTTTTTCTATGACCTGAGGCAACTAATGTTTCCATCTGTCTAAAAGAATTTCTTTCCTGACTGTCTTCCTCCTGTAGTGGCTTTGGTGACACTTTGATGACTTCTCCTTTCATTGCACCTCATAACTAGAACTGTGTCACAGGTCATCCCTGAACCGATTCCAGGCAAAGGAGATGTTGCTCTAAAGCATGAGACCAGTCATGGTTTATCCCCTGCAGCTAGAAGCCCCACTCCTCAGCATAGTGTTACCCTGTGTGACTGAATCTGCAATGTGTTAACAAGGAAAGCCCCCCAAAACAGGGGCATGACTGTTGGGAGGGCCCCCAGAAGGGCATCCCAGAAGAAAGTTTCACATTGGCCTTTGGGCCTTCACCTAAACAAGCCCTTCTAGTGCTCTGCCTCAGGGTCATTAGTCCTCCCTCCCTCCCTCCTTCCCTCCCTTCACCTGCCTTCCCTTCGTCTGCCTTCCCCTTCCCCTTCCCCTTCCCCTTCCCCTTCCCCTTCCCCTTCCCCTCCCTCCCTCTCTGTTGCCGAGGCTGGAGTACAGTGGTACCATTGTGGCTTACTGCAGCCTTGACCTCCTGGGTTCAGATGATCATTCCACCTTGGCCTCTCAAGTAGCTGGGACTACAGGCATGTGGCACCACACCTGGCAAATTTAATTTGGTACAATCTTTTTTGTAGAGATGAGGTCTCATGTTGTAGCCCAGGCTGGTCTTGAACTCCTGGGCTCATGGGATCGTCCAGTCTCAGCCTCCCCAAGTGCTGGGATTACAGGTGTGAGCCACCGCGCCTGGCCATTGAATGTCTTAAGCACAGATCCCATCATTCCTGCCCGGGAATCTCCAGTGGCTCCCTAGGGGCTGTGGAAAGAAGTTCAAATTCTCCTTCACTGAGCATTCAAGTCCTGTCCCAGTCCCATTATCTCAGTGTTCTCTGTACCTTTTCTTCTGGAAGGAGCGGTTGGTTGCCACACCCTGGTTCCAGGCCTTTCATTTTTTCTAGTGGTTCTTTCTGCCAGGAATGACTTCTCTGTCCTTCTCACTGTTTTGAAATTGTGCGATCCTCTGGCTCAGCTCATTTTTCACTGAGAGTCATGTGTCCCTGGCTCCCGACTTATGTTCATGTTTGTGGTGTTTGTGTCTGCCGGAGTATCCCGTACACTCTCTTAAGGCCCCTCAAGAGCAGGGGCCCGTGTCCTGTCCACGTCTGCATCCCCATTCTCCAGCCCTGGACCTGGCCTAGCCATGTACCTCAGTCACTAGGCGCCTTGTGGACTGTAGTGAATGGCAAGAGGTAGAGAAAAGGTAAAGCAATAGCTGTCTTCCCTGTATCATTTGGCACCAGAGATATTTGCATGAAATCTCCCTAGACCTTGGAACTTGGAGGAACAATACACTGCACATCAGACAAGGTAGGTCCCTTCAACACTAAGAAATACCGAAGTGCATTTCCCAGTGTTGGTCCTTGTGAAATGCTTATGAGTATTTGCTTAAGCAGAATGGAAATGTGAGGCCTGCCTGCTAACATCGTCCGTTTCCAGAATGAAAATCAGAAGAACGAAGATGGAAATACTCCAAGGCAGGGCTTCACAGGTAGCCTCATGGATGTGATTAAGGGCTGATTTAACATTCAGAAGAAAAACATAAAAATCAGCCTTCCTGAAGCTGTAGTCTAACCCTGGGAAGAAGGTATATCCTCAGGAAAGATAAATTTGCATTAAAGATCTCTTTGGCAATGCATTGTTGAAAGAGGTTAATATTGTAAGTGGAAATTTTTGATTACGTCTCCATTCTTTCTCCCCATTTGCTTCCGTACCTGTGTCACCCCAGAGAGAGCTCTATGCTATAAGTAATGTCCACACCACCTGCCTGCCTGTGGCTCAATTAAACTTGAGTTCCTGCCCTTTTAAAGCACAATCCAGATTGTGTGGAAAACTATACAAAGGGTGGAAATTAAGAAAACTTGTTGGGATGCAGATCAATGGACTTCACTTCCCCAAGCCAAGGGAGATGACTCTGGAGGAAAAGATAAAGATGACCACAGTGCATTTGCAGGTCATCTTTTGTGCCTGTGCTCGATTGAAACATCCTTGGAGCCTTTCAGTGAGGGAAGGGTCCTCTCTGAAGAAGTGCTTGCCTTAAACCAGGGTTTCCCAGTCTGAGCCTTGTTGTCATCTGGGGCATAATCCTTCTTTGTTGTGGGACTGTCCTCTGCCTTGTAAGATGTTTATGAGCATTCCTGACCTCGACCCACGCAATGCTGGTAGCATCCCACCCTCCTGAGTCTTTTTTTTTTTTTTAAGAGAGCGACTTGTTCTGTTGCCCAGGCTGGAGTGCAGTGGCACGATCTCGGGTCACTGCAACCTCTGCCTCCCGGGTTCAAGTGATTCTCCTGCCTCAGCTTCCCGAGTCGCTGGGATTACAGGTGCGCACCACCACAATTTTTATATTTTTTAGTAGAGACAGGGTTTCACCATGTTGGCCAGGCTGGTTTCGAACTCCTGACCTCAGGTGATCCACCCGCCTCAGCCTCCCAAAGTGCTGGGATTACAGGCATGAGCCACTGTGCCTGGCCAAGCCCCCAGTCTTAATAATCAAAATTGTCTCCACATTGCCAAATGTCCCCTGGGGGTAAATTACCCCCTATTGAGAACCACTGACTTAGAGGCTCCCCATGGGGAAAAGCAGAGTTGGTGTGGGAAAGTCTAGCAGTTAAAAGAGGCAGCAGGTGGAAAGGCAGAGAAGTGTGAGGCCACATAGCAGCTTTGCCCATGTGGTGTTCCTGGATTAGAAGGCGTGATTTGGACCATGCCAGGGTATGAAGCTGGAAAGGTGAGGTTGACAGGGATCAGATTTTGGAGGCTTTTGCTACCATGTTGAGAGAAGCACATTCAATTTGAAGCCAGAAATCTTGTGGTTATTCCCAGCGTCTCTCTTACAGCTGTGGGACCTAAGCCACTTAACCTCTTTGAACCTCAGTGCCCTTCTCTGTTAAGTGCAGTCGCACAGATGGATTGTAAAAGCCGAGTGAATTAAGGCCATGAGAAAGTGTCAGTATGGTACCTGGCTATCCTAGTTGCCCAATGTTTTCTTCTTTCCGAAGCACTGTCACATCCAGTTAAATCTGGTTCTCTGTAGTTCTGCTGCCACTAACTCCTACTGCTATTTATCCAGCCTGTATTACGGCAGAGCTTCCCGGGCTCTCTGCCTCAACTCCATTCTCAAACAGTCAGATGTAAAGGTTTGGAAAATACTGAAACCTGCACAGTCCAGCACCATGGCCACTAGCCCATGTGGCTCTTAAGCACTTGAAACGTGGCTGCTTCCAACTGAGATGTGCTGTCAATGATAAGATGCGTTCTGTGAAGACTGAGATGAGAAAAAGAACTAAAGCATCTCATTAGTGATGCTTCGTATTGATTACATGTTAACATGCTAATATGTTAAGCATACTAGGTTAAATAAAATATTAAGATTAATGTCTGGCTGGGCGTGGTGGCTGACGTTTCTAATCCCAGCACTTTGGGAGGCCAAGGCGGATGGATCACCTGAGGTCAGGAGTTCGAGACTAGCCTTGCCAACATGGTGAAACCCCATCTCTACTAAAAATAGAAAAATTAGTCGGGTGTGTTGGCACGCGCCTGTAATCCCAGCTACTCGGGAGACTGAGTCAGGAGAATTGCTTGAACCCGGGAGGTAGAGCTTGCAGTGAGCCGAGATCATGCCACTTCACTCCAGCCTGGGCCACAGAGCAAGACTCTGTCTCAAAAAAAGAAACAAAAAAGATTAATATCTCCTATTTTTTTAACCCTTTTTTTAAGTCGACTATGGAGAAGAAGGTAAGTTTTGTAAGAATGGCCATTGTCTTATCTAAGGAAGCCTATTGACTCTTAGGAGAGAATCATTTCCTGGTGCTAAATTTTGAGACATAATTTATTTCATGGGGATGGTCTCTTTTGAAAAATGGATATAGTTCCTTCAAAAAGAGCAGTAACATATTGAATAATGTGTTTGGAGGAGTTCCCCCTGCCTTCTAGTATATGTAAAATATTCTTTCCTTTTTCAATACTTCTTCCTTTTCCAAGACACACAGCCTTGAGGCAGAATCAGAGCACATCCTCCCCACCTCACACCTGATTTGTGGTTATCAAAGCAAGGAAACAGTAGTGTCTGTACTGTCCTTAGGTTTTGATCAGTCAAGCAGCTATAGTCAATCAGTTTATTTTAGTCATATTAATACTACATAGCATCTCATATTGTTTTATAATCGCATTTTGGATTTCATTTGATCTCTTGCAATCCTTGGAACAACCACGAGTGCCTGATATTGCCATGGGCTTTCCCAGAAAAATGATGGGAGGCTCCAGGATAACGAATCAGTTGCCAGGCTCCTGCAGCTTGTATCTGCAGAGCTGATGCTTGAGGCCAGGTTTCCTGACTCCCAGAGCTTTGTAAATGCTGTGAGGCCCGTGTGAAATGCAAACTGTGCGTTGGAGTTTGCTTGTCTTATAACAGAGACAAGATGGGCAAAACTCAGGTGACAAGTAATGTGTCTTGACTGCAGAGCTGTATGAAAATGGGTGGTCGAGGACTGTGTTGGATGCCTCAGGGGGGCCACTGCCCCCACCTGCGACATCACAGTGGTTCCGAGGGCAAATGTACATATTTCTCTACAGCCAGAGAATTTGACTTCACAGCAGGATCAAGACAAACTGAGTTGGCAGCAGTGGACCCTTGTGGTCCTTTCAACATAGTGAACTCGAAGTTTTCAGTGTTTGTTTGAGAGCATATTGCATGCGACCTTTAAATTAGAGTTTACACGATGAATTTTTTAATGGTCCCTCCAAGGCCAAGTGCCATTAGGGAGTGCCAGTTTGACAGGCCACAGGATCACCTTCAGGGAGGAAATTCTACAGAGACCCTCGCGTGGCCCCGGACCCAGAGGGAGGCACCAGTTACTTCCTGCGTGGTCATTCCCATGGAGCAGGGAGAAGGAGAGAAAGTTACGAAAGTGAACTTTGCAAATGACCTCACATGTACGAGAGGGTGTTTGAGGGGCAGTACTTCATTGCCACAGGGACCTCTGTAGGATGCTGCGTGGATTTCATTTCTCATGTTACAGATGTTGTACGGTTGGACAGCTAGTTGCTGGACCTTTGTTTGAAAGGGTTTATTGGAGCAGTACGAGAGTGACTGCAGGCTGCCTGACGGTGGCACATTCGTTCGTTCGTTCATTAGTTCATTCATTCATTCTGCAGATACTCCCTGACTGCTTCCCATGTGTCTGAATATACCTTGAATATAAAGTAGTCATGGTTTGTGCCCAAGTAGAGATTAAAATCTAGTGGGCGCAGCAGCTATTAAGCAAGTAATCAATCAAATAATTGTTTAATGTAGAAATCTGATGAGTACTATGAACGAAACGACCGCAGCATGGCGATGGACAAAGTCGGGGAGGGGGCTACTGAGGCACAGGATTGTCTGGGAAGAGTTCTCTGAGTCGACAGCATTCAAGATCTAGTCTAGAGGGATAAGGATGCAGTCCAGCAAAGAGCCCAACATAAGCATTTCAGGCACAGGGAGCGCACTCGCAAAGACGCGGAGGCATATTCCAGAAGTGAAGGGATCAGTGTGGCTGGAGTAGAGCAGAGAAGAGTGGCCAGAGACGAGGTTGGAGAGATCGAGGTCAAGCCAGGTGCTTCTAGGTGGAGCAAAGAGTTTGGATTTAAGAGTTGATGAGAAACACTGAGTAATTTCCTTTTTTTTTTTTGTTTTGAGACAGAGTCTTGCTCTGTCGCCCAGACTGGAGTGCAGTGGCGCGATCTTGGCTCACTGCAACCTCCACCTCCCACGTTCACGCCATTCTCCTGCCTGAGCCTCTGGAGTAGCTGGGACTATGGGCGCCCACCACCACGCCTGGCTAATTGTTTTGTATTTTTAGTAGAGACGGGATTTCACTGTGTTAGCCAGGATGGTCTCGATCCTCTGACCTCGTAATTCACCCACTTGGGCCTCCCAAAGTGCTGGGATTACAGGCGTGAGCCACCGCGCCCGGCCAACACGGAGTGATTTCAAGCGGAGTTTGAATGAGGCTGCTAATGCAGAAGCCACGGGCATGGGGCAATGGTAGCTTCGATTCATATAGTGGCAGGAGAAATGGAGAGAGGAAGATGTATCCGAGGCATGGAATAGCAGAAATTTGCCTGAATTGGAGGATGCGTGGATTGCCCAAGATGAGCTGGTTGAGTGAGGAATTGAGAATGGCTCCCATATATGTGGCTTGAGCAATGGAGTCAATGATACTGCCCTTTCTGGAGCAGGTTTGGAGGAGGAAATCAGGAGTTGAGGTCTGAGACGCATGCGGATTTATCCAGTGGGTATATAGGAAGAAGGTCATTGTACACATGGACCTGGAGCTAAGAAGAGAGGCCAGAGCTACAGGGAGGAATATAGGAGTCGTCAGCCTGGAGATTGTTTTGCAAGCTGTTGGCATGGGGGTTTTCACCTAGGGAGGACTAGAAAGTGTGGACCCCACATTGAATCCTGGAATACTCCTGAAATTTATCATTCAGGACGGAAGAGGTTTGAGGAAAAAAATCTATGAAATAAGTATCTCAGAGGTTGGAGAAGTGAGCTTACTGGAGAAAGGCAGTAGCATTTCTGAGCAGTTGACTGCCCATTTGAAATCAGAAATGATTAACTGAGACATATCTGCCAGCCAGATAGTGTGATTTCCTACCCCATTTGGCTTCACACGTAAAGCTGTGACGAGCAAGGAGAGTTGCGTTCATCTGAAGCATTGGATTTTCCCAGGCTAGTGCGGTCTGAAACAAAAAGGGCCAAGGGAGGGGCGAGTGCTTACAGAAGGGGATTATAGTAACGAACCGTGGCAGCATCTACACCGAACAAGAGAGAATACAAAAAACAAACAAACAAAAAAACTAGACCTGGATAGTGTGATAAAGAAGGGCAGTGGATTGGGGGTCATGATGACAGTAAAGAATATCTGTGCAGTTGTAGCGCTAGGGGGCTGGCAGTGGGATTGTGGGGGATATTGACATTTGAAACTATGCAGGTTGTGCTGCTTTGGGTGACAAGGCCTAGAATGTGAACGTGGTTCATGTGAAGTGGCAGGTATTTTGGATGGGCATTTTCATCACGAAAGTGAGTGGAGGGGAGGAAGAATGTGAAAATGGTCATGCGGAGATTACGGTTATCGAGTATGGGAGGAGTAAATGACCTCCCCTTATGGATTATGGGTGATTGCTTGTGTGTGATATGGGGGATTGTATGTACAGAAACACACATGTACACACATACACATATATATATATTTCATCTGCAATAGCAATATAGGATGTTGCTTTTCACCTTTTTTTCTTTTTTCTTTTTTACAGATAGGGTCTCACTTTGTTGCCCAGGCTGGAGTGCAGTGGTGTGATTTTTAGCTCACTGCAACCTCAAACTCTTTGCTGAAATGATCATCCTCCCTCAGCCTCTGGAGTAGCTGTGACTACAGGCAGATGCCGCCATGCCCAGCTAAAGTCTGTACCTTTTTTTTTTTTTTTTTTTGGAGACGGAGTCTTGCTCTGTCGCCCAGACTGGAGTGCAGTGGCCAGATCTCGGCTCACTGCAAGCTCTGCCTCCCGGGTTTACGCCATTCTCCTGCCTCAGCCTCCCGAGTAGCTGGGACTACAGGCGCCCGCCACCTCGCCCGGCTAGTTTTTTTGTATTTTTTAGTAAAGACGGGGTTTCACTGTATTAGCCAGGATGGTCTCGATCTCCTGACCTTGTGATCCACCCATATCGGCCTCCCAAAGTACTGGGATTACAGGCTTGAACCACCGCACCTGGCCAAGTCTTTACAATTTTTTAGAGATGGAAGGTCTCTCTGTGTTGCCCAGGCTTGTCTTGAACTTCTGGCCTCAAGCAATTCTTCCCCCTTTGCCCTCCCAAATGTTGGTATTATAGGCATGAGCCACTTTGCCTGGCATGTCTTTCACCTTTTAAGTTCAGGGAACAGTTTGTCCTGGCCACACATACGTTATCAGTGCTTTATGAAGTGTTAGAAATGAGCTGAAGACTTTCTTAAATAATGAAACATAAACATGACATTATTTTAGTATCTTCAAATAAATGATCTGAGGATGTATTACACGTTTTAACATCAACACTTAAGTTGTAATTCATACATTTGCATTGGCTACATATGCAAAAAGATTATTAGCTACAATGAGATGGATTCCTTAGTATCTGTGATGTTCTACCTTGCTAATGCCGTAGAATAACTTGCATTTTAAAGCACCTTTGCGCATTTTGTGTAATATGTTCTATGGTTGCTTTTGGGTTTTCCATACAGATTATTTTTGCTGATATTACATGGAAATTGTAGGCCTGAAATATGCTGTTCTTATGTGAACTAAATTACTATAACCTATTGGCTTAAAAACGTGAATGAGAGCCGTGACCAGTAGTTGCGAAGGACAGGACGATGGTGAGCCACAGTGGGAACAGGGGTCTTCATAAGAGAGAGTGGCAGGAGGATCCAGTAGAGACAGCTGGAAGCCAGGACAGAGACCCATTTCCTATCCCTTAGTTAGGTACATACTTTGCAAGAGGGGAGCAGATCTTTCTTTTAGGGGAAGCAGTGATTTAGGGGACAGCTTCATTTTCACATAAAAGCAAGAGGTGGAATGACGTGAGAGGAAGGAAGTTGGATATAAAGAGTTTTCTGATCTCATAGTAGAAGTTCCACAGCATTCCATAGATGGGCTTGGAGGGGAAGGGTGGGCTGAGGGGTGTTGTGCGATTGGAGTAGTTTGTATGGTAATGAATATCCAGGGAGACTGCTGCCGTGATGGAGACAGTCATTGATCCATTCAATAAATATTTATTGATCAGCTTCTTTTCTATACGCTAGGTACTGTGCCAGTAATGAACAAGGCAGCAGTGGGCAAAATGGACAAGTCCCTGCCCTTGTGACATTGATGGTCTGATAGGGGAGATAGACCGTAAAGGAAACAATACGAGAATTTGAGTGCCAGGGTTTCCAACCACTAAATCGGTGTCTTTAGCCTGTCTTAGTCTCAGTTTTCCCTTTGGTACGGTGGGTGTAATGAAGTGGGTGGTGCTGGTGCCGTTCAGTCAGTATTCACGTGTGGGGGAAGTTTTTGATGAGAAGTCCAGCACATCATCAGAGCCAACCCTAGTCCATAGATGATTTTGTTTAGTTAGAAAAAGGCACGTGTTTAGAAACTCTGCTTTCATGTCTCAGAAAGCTGTTGTAACAAATTTGCAATCAAGGAAGTCTAGGATATGAACAGTTTGCCCTACTGCCCTGGCGGATTCCTGCTCTGGTGAAGCGGGGAGCGGAAAGGAGAAGGGGCAGCCAGCTCTGTTTATTAACCAGTTATTTACTAAGTTTTAGTACAGGCTTCTCAGACACTCATGTATACATGAATCACCTGAGATCTTGTTAAAATGCCAATTCTGATTCAGTGAGGCTAGGATGAGGCCTGAGATTTTGCATATCTGAAGAGATCAGCTGATGCTGATGGTTGTTGGTTCAAGGACTAACACCTTTGAGTAGAGGTGGGTTAGTATAAACATTCCGTGGTCTTAGATGCTAGTCTCAGGGAGAGGCTTAAAACTAACCCTAGATCCTTTGCCCTGAAGGAGTTTTAGTGCAATGAAGAGAGATTAAGTAATGCACAGGAAATGATTAGAAGATAATTAAGTGATTAGGAGTATGCTGCTGACTCCTGTTGGAGTTGAGTAACTAAAAGGGAGAGCCTTCAGGACTAGATTTGACAGAGAAGTCCTATAGAAGCAGTGAAGACTTGATTCTACTGAGGCCTCAGAGAGGAGGAAAGACGTCCAGGATCCAGTAGGCAGGGCAGGAGACTGTGTGTGTGTGTGTGTGTGTGTGTGTGTGTGTGTGTCTGTGTGTGTGTGCGTGCACGGGAGAGTGTGCACCTTGGGTAAGGGTGTGCATTGGGAAAATAATAATGGCAGTAATACAAATAATGATAATAAAGCTAACATCTTTCAACGATCCATCTGCCATAGGACCGGTTTTTTTTGTTTTGTTTTGTTTTGTTTTTTGAGACGGAGTCTCGCTCTGTCGCCCAGGCTGGAGTGCAATGGCGCAATCTTGGCTCACTGCAAGCTCCGCCTCCCGGGTTCATGCCATTCTCCTGCCTCAGCCTCCCGAGTAGCTGGGACTACAGGCACCTGCCACCACACCTGGCTAATTTTTTGTATTTTTAGTAGAGATGGGGTTTCACTGTGTTAGCCAGGATGGTCTCGATCTCCTGACCTTGTGATTCACCTGCCTCGGCCTCCAAAAGTGTTGGGATTACAGGCGTCAGCCACCGCGCCCGGCCTATAGGACCTGTTTTATAACAAAACCTCGGTGATATCCAGCTCTTTCTCTTTCAGGTGCTGGGACAGCACCTTGTAAGAAAGGTTCACTGAAGATGAGTGACAATATGACAGTGGCAGGATTCAGGCAATCTTCTAGTTAGAATCAGTGGTCCAAATCCTCCAACTGTTATATGCACCTAGGATCAGTTTGGAATCCTAAGCAACTCTGAAGGGTTTGAGTCATTTTGTTCCCCACATATACGTGTGTTTGTGTGTATGTGTGTATATACATTTTTTCTTAGATTTTTATTCCTTCTTCATGTGCAGTGTTTCTAGACAATCCACACATCTCGAACCCCATGAAAAATCATTTCTAACATCCATGATGCTAATTAAAAGACAGCCTCTGGTGCTGACAAGAGATAGCTGGAGCACATGCTTGAAATGTAGGCTTCTGACTGGAGTCTCTCAAATGGTAACCAGCCATCCCTGGAGGGTGTATTCCCAATTAGGACACGAGAGATGTTAACTCACTGCACTGAACTAGTAAATTAAAGCACATATATATATATATATATATGCGCTTATATATATGTATATATACACACACATATATACACATATATATATTTTATACTGTCTGTGCTGAGGTATTTTGAATTGCAAGCAATATAATTAAGACGTAGAGATCAAAACTTTTAAATAACATTTATTTATGAGATTGAGTCTCGCTCTGTCACCCAGGCTGGAGTGCAGTGGCAAGCTGTCAGCTCGCTGTAACCTCCGCCTCCCACGTTCAAGCGATTCTCTTGCCTCAGCCTCTCCAGTAGCTGGGATTACAGGCATGCACCACTGCGCCCAGCTGATTTTTTTTTTTTTTTTTAGTAGAGACAGCGTTTCGCCATGCTGCCCAGGCTGGTCTTAAACACCTGGTGTCAGGTGATCCACCTGCCTCAGCATCCCAAAGTGCTGAGATTACAGGTGTGAGCCACTGTGCCTGGCCAATTTTTAAATAACGTTCAAATTATAAAAGCAATGCAGGCTGGGTGCGGTGGCTCACGCCTGTAATCCCAGCACTTTGGAAGGCCAAGGCGGGCGGATCATGAGGTCAGGAGATCGAGACCATCCTGGCTAACACGGTGAAACCCCGTCTCTACTAAAAATACAAAAAATTAGCCGGGCGTTGTAGTGGACACCTGTAGTCCCAGCTACTTGGGAGGCTGAGGCAGGAGAATGGCATGAACCCGGGAGGCGGAGCTTGCAATGAGCTGAGATCGCACCGCTGCGCTCCAGCCTGGGCAACAGAGAGAGACTTTGTCACAAAAAAAAAAAAAAAAAAAAAAAGCGATGTAGGCTTCTTGTATAAAATTTCAGGAAGTATATATATATATATATATATATATGTGTGTGTGTGTGTGTATATATACACATATATATAAATGTGTTGAAATTAGTCATATTCTATACCAAAAGATAATTTACAACATTTAAGCCTTTTTTTCGTATATCGGTATGTAGGTATTTGTACACATATATAAAATTTATGGCTTTGGACTGAAGGATATTTGTGATCACATTATATAATACATTTAGCTTTGAATTCTGTATTTGTAGTTTAACAGATCAGCCAGGCATGGTGGCTCACACTTGTAATTCCAGCACTTTGGGAGACCGAGGCAGGTGGATCACCTGAAATCAGGAGTTTGAGACCAGCCTGGCTAACATGGTGAAACCCTGTCTCTACTAAAAATACAAAAAGTAGCTGGACGTGGTGGCGGGTGCCTGTAATCCGCAGCTATTTGGGAGGCTGAGGCAGGAGAATCACGTGAACCTGGGAGGCGATGAGCTGAGATCACGCCATTGCACTCCAGCCTGTGCCACAAGAGCGAAACCCTGTCTCAAACAAAAACAAAACAAACAGATCATGGTGATTTTTTTGGGTTCATACAATGTTCTTCATAAATGTAAATTTCGTTGGTTAAGACAGGTGGGAGGGCCGGGCGCGGTGGCTCAAGCCTGTAATCCCAGCACTTTGGGAGGCCGAGACGGGCGGATCACGAGGTCACGAGATCAAGATCATCCTAGCTAACATGGTGAAACCCCGTCTCTACTAAAAAAATATAAAAAAACTAGCCGGGCGAGGTGGCGGGCGCCTGTACTCCCAGCTACTCGGGAGGCTGAGGCAGGAGAATGGCGTGAACCCGGGAGGCGGAGCTTGCAGTGAGCTGAGATCTGGCCACTGCACTCCAGCCTGGGCGACAGAGCAAGACTCCGTCTCAAAAAAAAAAAAAAGACAGGTGAGAGATGACAGATGGAGTACATGTTTAGGAGGAGGAGTTGGCCAGCTTGGCTGAAGAGTTGGATGTTGGAGTTGAGGGAGAGGTGTTTAGGGATGACTCTTAGACACCTGGGTTAACAGGTGGGGAGGTCTCCCTCGCACCAGGCAGCAGTAGGGAGAGAGCAGGTTAGAAGTTGGTTTTCCCAGTTAATTCGCCAACATCTGCCCATGTTTGGGATGTAATTTCCAGCCAACCTCCTGTTTCTTCCTTCCATTCTTCTTGCGTTGATTTCTGTGTTGACTTCCTGGAGTAACTTCTGATATAGATTGAGATTTTTCTTAAAAATGTGTTTTTAGTGCACAGAGGTGTCATTTAAAAGTGAAATCCATGAAGGAATATTTTTTACCTGCTGCGTTTAATTTCAGATGCCCGTGTTATCATAAAAGGGAAACCACCATAGATTCTGTGTTAAAACTTTGTACATGTTGTGTGTGTTGATATTAACTTCTGCAGATGGAGAGAGGGGAAGAGAAAAGTAAGTGTTTTATTAAAGAGTTTTTTTTCCCAGTGTTATTTGAATATTATTAATGCCAAATGAGTTCAGTTCCTATCCTCCTCCCTTCCTTTACAATTTATCTATAGCTTTTTTTTTCTTTTTTCTTTCTTTCTTTTTTTTTTTTTTGAGATGGAGTTTTGCTCTTGTTGCCCAGGCTGGCGTGCAATTGCGTGATCTCGGCTCACTGCAGTCTCTACCTCCCAGGTTCAAATGATTCTCCTGCCTCTGCCTCCCGAGTCGCTGGGATGACAGGTGCGCACCACCACAATTTTTATATTTTTCAGTAGAGATGGGGTTTCATCATGTTGGCCAGGCTGGTCTCGAACTCCTGACCTCAGGTGATCCGTCTGCCTCAGCCTGCCAAAGTGCTGGGATTACAGGTGTTAGCCACTGCGCCCAACCCTAGTCTGTAGCTTTTTAATGTCTTTCTTTTGTACTTTTTTCTGGAATGAGAGTGAACAGTTATGATATATTTGACCCTGGGAAAGAAATAATCATAATATTCAATATGAAGGATTTGGGTTAAAGCAAAAGGAAAAACGCCGTCTGGCAAGAGTTCTCTTAGGATCAATTGCTGAGGGAGAGCAGAGCCTCAGGTGCTTTTGCCTCTTACTAGTAGTGTGTAATCCTTGGCCAGTTAATTAATCTCTCTAGGCCTTAATTTTCCCATCCATACAGTGGGGACTGGAAATAGTGTTTATCTCATAGGTTATTTTGAGAATTACATAAGCAGTTATATGTGAAAAATACAGAAAAGTACTTGACATAGAAGTGCTGCTTACTGCTAGTTGCCTTGACTTATTGCTGTAAGTAAACTGTGAAAACAAAAATTGCAATTTGAATGTTGTGATACAGTCAGCCCTTCATATCAGAGGCTTTCACATTCACAGATTCAACCAACTGCAATTGAAAATCTTCAGGAAAAAGGCCAGGTGCGGTGGCTCACGCCTGTAATCCCTGCACCTTGGGAGGCGAGGCGGGCGGATCACAAGGTCAGAAGTTCGAGACCACAGTGAAACCCCATCTCTACTAAAAATACAAAAATTAGCCGGGCGTGGTGGCTGGCGCCTGTAGTCCCAGCAACTCAGGAGGCTGAGGCAGGAGATTGGCGTGAACCCAGGAGGCGGAGCTTGCAGTGAGCCGAGATGGCACCGCTACACTCCAGCCTGGGTGACAAAGCGAGACTCTGTCTCAAAAAAAAAAAGAAAATCTACAGGAAAAAAAAACGGATGGTTGCATCTGTACTGAACATGTGCAGACTTTTTTGTCATTCTCTAAACGATATAGTATAACTATGTTGCATTCACATTGCATTCAGCATTTTTTTGTTAAGTTTTTAAAAAATGTATTATTCTTATTACTATTTTGAGAGGGAGTCTTGCTCTTGTTGCCCAGGCTGGAGTGTGGTGGCACAATCTCGGCTCACTGTAACCTCCGCCTCCCGGGTTCAAGTGATTCTCCTGCCTCAGCTTCCCGAGTAGCTGGGATTACAGGTGCACGCCATCACACCTGGCTAATTCTTGCATTTTTAGTAGAAACAGGGTTTCTCCGTATTGGCCAGGCTGGTCTCAAACTCCTGACCTCAGGTGATCCACCTGCCTCGGTCTCAAACTCCTGACCTCAGGTGATCTACCCACCTCAGCATCCCAGAGTGCTGGGATTACAGGCATGAGCCACCGTGCCTGGCCTGCGTTAGGTATTATAAGTAATCTAGAGATGATTTAGAGTAAAGTATATAGGAGGATAGGTGTAGGTTATATGCAAATACTATGCCCATTTATATGAGGGACTTGAGCCATCTGTGGATTTTGGTATCTGTGGGGGTTCCTGAACCAACCCCTCACAGATCCCTAGGGAGAATGGTAACTCTCATAGGAGAATTGAGTAGGTGGATCCTTCAGGTTTAAATCACCTATCTGGCCTATTGGGCAATACCTATTTTTTGGGATCTGTTTCCTACCCAACGCCGTGGGGGAAGTGAGGGAGTGGAGAAAGAGAAAAACCTCATTAAGGGCCGGGTGTGGTGGCTCACGCCTATAATCCCAGCACTTTGGGAGGCTGAGGTGGATGGATCACAAGGTCAAGAGATTGAGACCATCTTGGCCAACATGGTGAAACCCCATCTCTACTGAAAATACAAAAATTAGCTGGACGTGGTGGCGTGTGCCTGTAATCCCAGCTACTCAGGAGGCTGAGGCAGGAGAATCGCTTAAACACGGGAGGCAGAGGTTGCAATGAGCCAAGATCGCACCACTGTACTCTAGCCTGGCGACAGAGCAAGTCTCTGTCTCCAAAAAGGAAAAACAAACAAAACAAACCTCATTAAGGCTGCTTTTCTGCCCTCCAGGAAGGAAGGATCGCCCCTGAAATGTACTTAAAATATCTTTGGTAAGCACCTCATCAAGGGCTCTCATTTGAGCCTCGAAGCAACCCTTCAAGATAAAGGATATCATCTCAATTTATAGATGAATAAGGAAGTTTATCCAGAGACAGGGGACTTGTCAAGGTCACAGCCAGCCGAGTGCAGCATCTGGGCTTGAACCCACCTCTATCTAACTGCACAGCCCTCTTTTCCTGCACTTCCTTCTCCTAAGAGATTCACGGGTCTTGGTGGTTCTCATTCTCTGTGACTAGTGGAATGTGTACGTAGGGTTTGTTTTCCATGCTTTAGAATGAACATTCCCTAGAGGGGACTTTTTTCAAGTCAACATTCTCTGTTCAAAAGGATGTTGCTTTTTTCAGTTTTACTTTCTAGTCTACACCCTCTAGCCCTGTGGTCTTTCATCTGTTCCAAAAGAAGGCCATTTAGAAAACCGTGTCAGAGTGGTTGCAGAGGCAGGCTCAGTGTTGACAGTTGTGATCGGCTCAGTTAGGTGTTTATTGTCGGCTGCTCGCTGAACATAAACTCCTGAAGCTTGAGAGGGTGGCCTCTGGATAGAATGTGATTCCATGTATTCATTTAGCAGACGGTTGTCAGGCACCTGCAGCTGACAGGCAATATGCTAAGTCTTAAAGAATGCGAGGTGGATCTGATGGGCCGAGTACCCGTCTTCTGGAAATGCTAAGGCTGGTGGGGAAAGGAGTCAGTTCAACCAGACCTTCGTCATGGTGGTATAAGGGTTACCCAAGAGGGAGATGCATTTGGGAATGCATTTGGGAATATAGAAGGGGAGAATCAAGCCAGCTGTTTTATAGACATCTGTTCCTTGGGAATCTGAGGCCTTTTATAGCTGTGTGCAATGGGTGAGTTCCGCTCTGTTAGGGAGGCACCACGTGGATTTATCTTTCTTTCCACCTGTAGTCAGCGTGACACCTATGTTAGGAGGTGGGTAGAGATGAGGTCTTAGGGTCCATTGGTTTTTTAACTCCTTTGTAGGTTTCATGATTCCCTGGCCAAATATTCAGGTGAAAGATCATGGGCCGTCCACTGTGTCTGCACTGACCTGCTCCCTCTTCCGGTGACATATCACGGCCAGTCAGCTGCCATGGTCTGAGGATATGCCCTCCCCAGGCTATCCATTTGTTCTTATCCCTTCTCTGCATGTTTTAATGGTGTCTGTGATTCTCTGGACCTCTTCTTCCGTGTTGAAGGTGGAAGCTGTGAAGACAGCCCTTAGTGAGTGTGTTTAAGCTTTCAGCTGTGATTAGGGTACAGTCCCATGCAGATGGAGGTGGTGGCCTCTCCCATCTCCTTGCCTTGGCATGTGCTCTTTAGTCGATTACCAGTGCCTTTCTCAGTCTCTTCTGCCCAGAATGCTGGAACCGCTCTGCCATCCTGACCACACACAGGGCAGTCAGCACCTTTATCTGCCCTTCTAGAGTGGTCCATGCAGATCTCAGCTTGGGGTTCTCATAGATCTTTTCTGTTGATGTATCTCATTAGACTACACTTTTTGAATCCATTCTCTGTTCTAGTATTCTTTTTTTTTTTTTGAGATGAAGTGTCGCTTTGTCACCCAGGCTGGAGTGCAGTGGCGCGATCTTGGCTCACTGCAACCTCCGACTCCCAGGTTCAAACGATTCTCATGCCTCAGCCTCCCGAGTAGCTGGGACTGCAGGCATGCCACCATGCCCAGCTCATTTTTGTATTTTTAGTACAGATGGGGTTTCACCATGTTGACCAGCTGGTCTTGAACTCCTGATCTCAAGTGATCCACTCGTCTCAACCTCCCAAAGTGCTGAGATTACAGGCGTAAGCCACCGCGCCCAGCATGTTCTAGTCTTTTTTTTGAAACACAGCACATAGTTCGTACATGGTACATAATAGGTGCTAACTAAATGCTCCTTTAAGTATGTTAGTTCAGGTCCCAAAGTTAACCTGTACTATAAAGTGTGTGTGTGTGTGTGTGTGTGCATGCGTGTGTATGCATGTGTGTGTGAGAGAGATCTCACAGTTTTTGTCATTTACTTATTTATTTATTGTCCCAGTTTTGCAGACTGCGAGACTGTAGCATCATCTCTTGGGATGAAAGGTTAGCAGGAAGCCTAGATCCGTCAAACCCCTTTCGGGATCTATGAGATATTTCTCTTCCGTAACTTACATCCATCTCCAGTGCTAAGAACTCAGGCCTTCCTCTTTGCTCTTCCTTTCAGAAAGTATTATGAGGGAGGCCGAGGACTTCATGCTCCGGACAGAGAAACGGCTCTGGGATTAGGGATTGCCACTTCCGAGAGGATGCTGGGAATCTGCAGGGGGAGACGGAAATTCTTGGCTGCCTTGTTGAGTCTTCTCTGCATCCCAGCCATCACCTGGATTTACCTGTTTTCTGGGAGCTTCGAAGGTAAGAGTGGAAGCCAAAGTGAGAGGGAAGGAGGGAAGAAAGGGAACATCAGCTGTCACAGAACCCTAGCAAAGAAACTCAAAGCCATCTATTGGGAATGTGGATTTCCAGTCACGGGAAGTGATTTGTCTAGGGTCACACGGGTAGTTGGCAGCAGTCAACAATGTGAGGAGAAAAAGGGAAAAACAAGCAAAATAAGGTATACCTTGATGCGGTGGGAGGGTAGTGGGTACAGAAATGTCAAATCAAGTCAATTACTTTGTAGATAATGGGGGAAAAGGTTGGGCCCTGGAGAAATTACTCAGCTATTCGTGGAGCCATATGTTTCAAGAGTTGGTCCATCTTTTCATTCATTCATTCACCCATTCAACATCGTGGTGGTGGTGGTGTTTTTTGTTTGTTTGTATGGGTTTTTTTGTTTTGTTTTGTTTTGTTTGAGACGGTCTCTCGCTCTGTCACCAGGCTGGAGTGCAGTGGTGCGATTGTGGCTCTCTCCAACCCCCGCCTCCTAGGTTCAAGCGATTCTCTTTCCTCAGCCTCCCGAGTAGCTAAGGACTACAGGCGCCTGCCACCAGACCCAGCTAATTCTTATAATTTTTGTAGAAACGGGGTTTCACCATGTTGGCCAGGATGGTCTCGATCTCTTGACCTTGTGATCTGCCCACCTTGGCCTCCCAAAGTGCTGGGATTACAAGCGTGAGCCACCGCGCCCGGCTGTGTGGTTGTTGTTACTGGATGCCTGCACTAAACTTGGTGCTGAAAATATGGAGATAACAGATCTGGAGATTCACAGGATAGTGGAGGAGATAGATAGGCTAACAAACCATCGCGGCACGTTGCGATCTGCGTTGTGATGGAGGAAGGCAGAGTGCTGTGGGAGAGGGTTGTTGGAGCTGTCAGGCCTGGGCCGGGGATGAAAGATGATCAGTTACATGATAGGCCGAGCACAGGGAGGCAACAAAAGATTTGCTCTCCCCAAAGAAATAAAAACAAATGATGATCCCTGCTACTTTCCAGAAATCAGTGGGAACAGCAAGACTCGCCATTTTTCTAGCCAGCAATTTCAAATACAGTGCAATGTGTTGCCTATCAAAGGTGGTTTTCTAGGCTTCAGAGAGAGGGGGAACGGCAGTGGTGAAGAGCTTACTTTATTTTTATTTACCCCCACACTTGAATTTAAGAATGAAGATCTCAAATGAAAATCTGTCTCAAGGAAGTCACAACTGTGTTTTTAAACGTTTCCTTTATGCATAATTTTATTGGCAGCTCAAGGCTACCTTTTAATTAGGATCTCCACTTCACTTTCTGAGATTTGCCTTGAGTTAGCTAGACTGAATATAAACAAGGTGGAACCGTGTGCCTGCCTAGCAGGGAGGGCTCAGGATGCTCAGCCTAGGGCTGAGGCCGGGTGACACACCCCTGTCCCTGTTCCCACCCCTGAGCTGCATCCCTGGAGCAGTCAGAACCTTCATCTAAGCAGGTAGATAGAGTCAATTATGCCATGGCAGTGGATGGTAAGTTTGTGGAAAAGGGACTAAAGAGGGGGGAAGGGAAGTTGATGTTGTTCTTGATACAAAGAAACATTCTCCCAGAGATCATGGAAAAGCCCTTTTTATAAAAGAAGGCAGAGGTACCCATGCTAGTATAGGTTTAATGAGTAAAACATTGACTTTTAACTAACTAAGCTGGTAATAATAATAATGTTATAACAATGACTATGATGACAGACACTGTGATTCTGTCATCACAGTGATGACGACAGTACAAACAACTAGTATTTTGCGTATTTCTACAGGCCACGTATTGTTATAAGGACTTTTACATGTGTTCACTCTTTCTTCACAATGATTCTTTGTGGCAGGTACATTTAATAACATCTATTTTACAGATGGGGAGGATGTGGCAGATAAGCTTCAGTGATCTGCCCATGGCCCCAAAGGCGGTCAGGATGGAGCCCGGATTGGACTCAAGAGCTTGAGTTTTTAACTGCAATACCATGCTATAGATTGGGGCCTCAATGAGTGATTAAACTTTGGTCAGGGATTTGACAGGGTGTCACACAGTCTGGGTGAGGAAAGTTGCAGAATTTTGATTTGCACTCTTTGGCAGAAAGCCAACCCAAATTGATTTTTAGTGAAAAGGGAATTTGATAGTTAATAGGATTTGTAAGTTCAGAGATAGGGCAGGCTTCAGGCAGAGCTGGATCCAGGGGCTTTGTAGCTAGATCTCTATCTATCCCTTTGTTCTGTTTTTCTCTGCCTTGGTTTTTCTCAGGGTGACTTTATCTGCGTGGAGGAAGTTTCAGGCTTGCATCATGTCCTCACCAACCCCAGTAGAAAGAGGATTTTTTCCTTTTTCTAATTCCCTAATACTGTCTCTGTTGCCTGTGGTAACTCCTGAAACCAGTCACTGCGGTTATGGGAGGATAGTGAGGGAGGCTGGTACTTTTTTGTTAACTTGAAGCCCTGTGCCTATTTCTGGTCACAGGATGATGGAGAGTTGCTTAAAACACATGGGGTGAGATTGGGTGACTGGGATGGCCACCAAGGCAAATGGCATGGTTTCCCAAAGAGAAGAGATTAGAAGTTGATCTGGAGTATGGACAATTCGTAACTGTCTGTGTTTATGGTTAGATGTGTTTATGGTCAGTTTGAAGGCAGCTTAGAACCATCATGACCAGTGGAGTGACTGCGATCACTAACTTTGAGCAATTTGACCAGACTGGCAGATGGATTATGGGAAACTGGAAAGATCATGAAAATACTTTGAGGCAGCATGACAGACTGGGTGTAGATGCTGTATCTATCAACATGATCCTTTAGAATGAACCCCACGCTTGGGACCAAATCACAAGCAGCATTTAGTAGGGGCTGGGTGATGTGGGCATGTTAACACGGTATTTTAGCTAGGATGACAAAGGCAGCAGATTTCTGTTACTGAGTGTCAGTGTGCATTAGGGCTGCTGCATTTGTATTTGTGGACAATCTAGATGAGGCAGCACACTTAGGAAAATCCAGGTGAGTGACAGAGCCTGTTCAAATCTGTTTATGTAAGAAATGGTGGGAAGAATTGGGGATGTTTACCTTGGAGAAGCAGAGGCTCAGGGTGTACATGCCCAGCTTCAGCAAACAGACAAAGGGCTGTCCCCTGAAAGAGACATTGGGATTGCTCTGGTGGCCCCAAACCTACGGAGGGACGTGGCAAGGAGCCAGATGTCAAGCTCCTCATGATGAGGACCATTCTGTCCAGAGCTGGAATGAGCTGCCCAGGGGGTAGTGAAACACCTGGCATGAGAGATGCAGAAACAGAAGTCCAGTATCGTGAGAGGGAGCTGAGCGAGAGGGGCAGTTACACAAGGTGACCCATCTGACCCCTCCTGACCCAGAGATCCTGAGGCTCTGGGAAAGGCTGAGTATTTGTCAGAACACAAAGGCAATAATACCTCCATGAAGCTCCCTGCCGGTTGCCGCAGACATCAGTGCATTTCCCAAAGGGCCCGCAGAGACATTATTTTCTCTGTAATTAAACATCACAACAACGTTACAATCCATTTATTGACACCCTTGAGTTTTTGGTTCTGTGGCAGGTGAAGCTATAAATAAGGGGCAGAGTTGCTGCCTGTATTCATGGAAATACTATTCATACTTTATGCGGGTTTATTTATTTTTTGACTCTGTTTAATTTCAGTGGATCTTCTGAGAGCACAGCCAAGAACTCCCTCCGAGATGTGGATACTCTCAGCATAGGGTTTTGGAGTTGGATTACACGCCACAGCATGATATATTGAGAGAGCCCTGGAGGGGGTCAGCTGTCTCAGGATCTCAAATCAGCTCAGCCAGAGGAGCTGGGTGATCTGGGGCACACTTGCTCTTCATGCTAGGCCTTCTTTTCTTCCAGTGTGAAATGAAATTGTCGCCTGTCCGTAGCAGGGCACTGACATTCTACCTACAAGCTTTTTTTTTTTTGAGACGGAGTCTCGCTCTGTCGCCCAGGCTGGAGTGCAGTGGCGCAATCTCAGCTCACTGCAACCTCCGCCTCCCGGGTTCACGCCATTCTCCTGCCTCAGCCTCCTGAGTAGCTGGGACTACAGGCGCCCGCCACCTCGCCCGGCTAATTTTTTGTATTTTTAGTAGAGATGGAGTTTCACCGTGTTAGCCAGGATGGTCTCGATCTCCTGACCTCGTGATCTGCCCGCCTCGGCCTCCCAAAGTGCAGGGATTACAGGCGTGAGCCACCGCGCCCGGCCTTCAAGCTTCTGATTCTAACATCTGATGTAAGTGAATTGAAAATGACCAGACTCTTCCCTGATTAAGGGGAACTATGACACTAAGAGGGAGTCAGTTATTGTGATTTGCTCCTGAGCGTGGAAGTAGAATCAATGCATAAATGTTATGGGGAGGCAGGCATTATCTCCCTGTAAGAAAAAACACCTGTTCCAGCAACTCAGTTGTCAGGCACGGAGTTCACCATCTGGGAAAGAGATGAGATTCCCATTCCTTGAGACACCTTTCGAAGGCCCAGTGACCACTGGTGAAGGACGCTCATCAGGTGATGTTTTTGTTAGTGCGTTAACCCCTTAGTTCTCAAACCCAACTCCTTGTTTTTTCTTTCTTTCCCAGTCCACCTTTCTTTCTCTGACACCTCAGTCAGCATTCCCAGCTCCACACTGTTCAGGCCCTAAACTTGGGAGTAATCCTTGTCTCCCTTCATTCACTCCGTGTCTCGGATGCCACCTCCTGTTGAGTCTAAGCTTGGCCTTGTAGCTGCGTCAGTTGTTTCCCGGCTTTCACCACTGCTGTCGCCCTGGCTCTGCCATTCCTCCTTTGTGATTAGGACTAAACACAACAGCCCACTTTCTTGCAGGTCACCTTCGTTCTTCAGAGTCCTCAGAGCTAAATCACAGCACCTCTCTGCTCCTTCTCAGCCCCTCTGGCCCATCGCCTAACCCCCACCATCCTGCCTCCCATCATCTGGCATCCTCTGCCCAGCTACGCTGGATTCCTGTAAGTCCTGGCGTACATCGCCCTCTGTGGGCTCTGCTCTTCCCACTTGCTCTTCCTGCTCCCTGACACCCTCTATTGCTCTTGTTTCCTTCCTCTCCTTTGCGTGGCTGCCTTGATCCTTGGTTCTCAGCTGAAACACAATTAATGTCTCCTGACCCTTAACTAGCGGGCTTCCTCGGCTCCCATTTACCTAACTCCTTGTATGTACCCTTAATACTCAGGGCTCTTTATTTTTCTTGTTTTTATAATCTTTTGTTTTCACAAGAGATTGACAAGCATTGGGAATGGAGGGAGCAGGTCTCTTTAGCCTGCCCTTCCACCTCTAGCACCTACTGCAGTGCTGGGAGAAGATTTGCTCCCCAGATGTTTGTTGAATGAATCAGTGAACGAACACATGTGCCCTCCTCTGGCTTGGAGTGCTGACAGGTCTCATCATTGCCTCCTGGATCCACTGTGGACTCGTTACCATGACTCTGGGGTCTTCCACAATTGTTTTCTCCCCAATCTATACTGTCTGTCTTCAGGGTATAATACCCTGTTAAACTCCCTGAGAAAACTACTTCTCTGATTCTTAATTTCCACTCTTGCGTTCTTTCTGCCCACTATTCAGTTCTTTTTTTCCGTAACCCTCCCTCCCAGCCAACACCTTCGATGCCCATATTCAATGTCATTTTTCCCCTAATGCCAGATCCCATGTAGAAACCTCTATGACCAGCACTTATTGAGAGAGATTTTGCTTGTTTGCTGTCCCAACCACTTACCTATGAGTTTCTTGAGAGAAAGGAGTGTTTTACTCATCGTTACACTCCCAGTGTCGAACTGAGCACTCACTCCTAATGTGTCCTTAGTGAATGTTTCCTGAGAAGGGCTCTGGTATGGAGGGATGCAGGAGCTACCGGTAGGGAAGGGCTCCTGGTGCTGTGAGCATCTGTGATTTTTGAGACCTGAGGACATGGTTCCTTTCATTTGGTCGTGATGTTAATTCTAGGATGGGAATAAATCTGCTCAACTACAGCCTCATTAGAATTTAGAGCCTGCCTGTTATTTTCTGTCAGAATCACCTTTTCTCAGAGCCCAGTGGGTTTTATTGTGGGATGTGGTTCTTCTTTTCCGTCCATCAGGGAGATACGTTCAGCTATTAAGAGACTTATCAGCATGTGGAAAAAGGGTGCTTTTCAGCCATTCAGAAAACTCTTCACACATGCTGCCCTCTGATAATTCATAACCAGTTCAGTGCAAGGTTTCCCATTGTCAGGGAGGCAGGCTGGGACAATGTGGGTGTTATTTAAAAGCAAATGTCTTCGGAGGATGCAAAGTCCCGAACACTTAAAACCAGTGTCATGAAAAGGCAGAGCATCTTCACTTCTGAACTGATATCAGCCTGTACCCCTGTTTTGTCATCCTGAAGCCCGAGTTCACTGTTCGTTCCATTTTTATCAATATGAACCCCCTCTGAAATGAATGTTTTTGAGTGTTGTCACAGTAAATTTCAACAGAAAGAAATGAGGTCCCGATACTGGGCCATTTTGAAGAGTTAGAGTGAGAATGAAAGAATTTTAAGTTAAAGCTTTTTCTTTGCATTATTATTATGGGGGAATCCCAGGACACTTGTGTAGTGGAATAGGCAAGATGAGGGCGGTGCATTTTACCCAAGGAGGGCTTGTCCAGACATGACTGATTCCCCATCCCCGTGTCTGCTCCCCCATCTCTCAGCCCAGACAGAGAGTGTGCTGGAAGGTCTGGGAAGTCAGACTGTACAGGGTACTGGTGAATATTCTGCTGGAGCTTTCAGTATCCCCCAAGTCTAGGCTATGCAGCAGCTTTGGTAGGAAAGCCTATTTTTGCTGTCCTGCCAGTGGTCCAGATGTATCATTTAATAAGGGTATGACGGAGTATAAGAACATAGGATGCTGAATGCAAAATAAAATGCGACTTACAATACAAAAGTTGTGTTTTTAAAAAAATGGATCAAAAATGAAGAGCTTTTCCAGCCAATGCTTGATAACTGTTAGTTCTGAGCTTGAGCGAACTCTTGCAACAAATGAGAATAGTGCGCAGGTGACACATGCATCCCAAAAAATGCCCAGTGCATGTGTCTGTAGTTCTTACCTTAGGACTATTAAGAGTCTCTTTAAGGTCTTGGCATCTGAGAGGGCAGTAAAGCCTATCCCAATTATTTGTGAGATGGTTACAAAGATGACCTCTACTTTCCTTTTTCTTTTTTTTTTTTGAGATGGAGTCTTGCTCTGTTGCCCCAGCTGGAGTGCAGTGACACAATCTCAGCTCATTGCAACCTCTGCCTCCCAGGTTCAAGCAATTCTCCTGCCTCAGCCTCCTGAGTAGTTGGGATTACAGGTGCCTGCCACCACAGTTGGCTAATTTTTTTGTATTTTTAGTAGAGATGAGGTTTCACCACCTTGGCCAGGCTGGTCTTGAACTCCTGACCTCAGGTGATCCACCCGCCTTTGCCTTCCAAAGTGCTGGGATTACGGGCATGAGGCACTGCACATGACCTGACCTCTACTTTTCTTATACACAGCCTTTGATCTTAAAATAATATTGGCCGTCCTGCCAGGGTGGAAAAAAATGACCCTGCTGCATGTGTTGGCTGCATCTCCTTTAAGAGGTCATGGCAAGAGGCCTGGATCAGGACTCAGGAAATGTGGTTGCCATGATTCCCAACATGCAACTTGTATGAGTTTTCTGTGGCTGCTGTAAGAAACCACCACAAACTTAGTGGCTTAAAAAACCCATACATTCGTTATCTTACAGTTCTAGAGGTCAGAAGCTCAAAATCATTCTCACTGGGCTAAAGTCAAGGTGTTGGCAAGGCTGGTTCCTTCTGTAGGCTCCAATGAAGAATCTGTCTCCTGGTCTTTTTAAGCTTCTTGAGGCTGCCCACTTTCCTTGGCTTGTGGCGCCTTCCTCCATCCCCAAGGCCAGCAGTGTGGCATCTTCAAATCTTTCTCTCTGACACTGACCTCTACTTCTGTTGTTACATTTCCTTCTCTGACTGCGACTCTCCTACCCCCCTCTTATGATGACTCTTGTAATTATCATTATCATTACTTTTTTTTTTTTTTTTGTGATGGAGTCTCACTCTGTCACCAGGCTAGAGTGCAGTGGTTCATTCTCAGTTCACTGCAACTTCCGACTCCCTGGTTCAAGTGATTCTCCTGCCTCAGCCTCCCAAGTAGCTGGGATTACAGGCACGTGCCACCATGCCCAGGTAATTTTTGTATTTTTAGTAGAGATGGGGTTTCATCATGTTGGCCAGGATAGTTTCTATCTCCTGACCTCATGATCCACCCGCCTTGGCCTCCCAAAATGCTGGGATTACAGGCGTGAGCCACACCGCCCGGCCGGACCCTTGTAATTATATTGAGCCTACCCAGAAAATCCAAGATAACTCTCCTATCTGAAAATCCTTAATTTAATGGTACTAGCGAAGCCCTTTTGGCCATGGAAGATGACATATTCATTGGCCATGGGGATTAGGATGTGGACATCTCTTGAGGGGTCATTGTTCCACCTTCCATACCACTTTCCCATAGTCCCGTGCTCCCACATCCTCTCCATCCTCTTCTTGTGCTTTATGGATAGAGCAGAGATGATGTGCCATGCACTTTTCATATGGACATCTTATCCTTCCCTTGGAGTTTTGGTTTCTTGCATTTGAATTTGACATACATGTATCCAACATTTCATTTACAGCTCATGAGAAAGGCATTGTATTCAGATGTCTTGGTCTGAATCGTCTGAATGATTTAAGACCATAATACTTCATCTATGATTGGTGTTTAATCAGTAACTGATGATGAGTTAAGGTTTTCTGAAAAGATAAGTTCAGAATATCTGCTCTTTGTTGCGGGTTTCCTGGTTTTAAGTCAATTGTATTTTGTTTTATTTTATTTGTTGATTTTGGATACGAATTTAACAAAAGGAGGGAGGATTTTATTCCGAGGGTCCTTTTGACGTCTGAATAGGTCTCTCAGTTTTAAGAAAAGGATAGCCATTTACGTAACTACTTTGGAAAACTTACCCAAAGTATCACCAAGCAAAACCAAGCATACCACATGATCCCTTAGCTCTACCCCTAGCCATACACCCAAGAGAAATGCACGTAGGTGGGAACAAAAGACTAGTACTAGAGTGCTCACATCAGTGTTATTTATAACAGCACCAGACAGGAAACTATGAAATGTTCATGAACACTAAAATGCATAGTGGGACTGGGTGTGGTGGCTCATGCCTGTAATCCCAGCACTTTGGGAGGCCAACGTGGGCAGATTACTTGAGGCCAGGAGCTCAAGACCAGCCTGACCAACATGGCGAACGCCCCTCTCTCTACTAAAAATACAAAATCACTGGGCATGGTAGTAATTAGGTAGTAATTAGCGTGCCTGTAGCCCCACCTGATAGGGAGGCTGAGGCAGGAGAATCGCTTGAACCCTGGAGGCAAATGTTCCAGTGAGCCAAGATCATGCCACTGCACTCCAGCATGGGCAACAGAGCAAGACTCCGTCTCAAAAAAAAAAAAAAAAGAAAGAAAAGAATTGTGGCACGTTTATATACTGAAGTACTATAGAGTGACGAAAAGGAAAGTACTCTCAGTATTGAGCAAAAGAAGACAGACGCAAAATAATACATACTATAGGATTCCAATTATACCAATTCAGAAACGGGCAAAAATTAATGTAGGCTCTTACCAACCCAGATGGTGGTTAACTCTGGTAGGGAGGGTAGAACAGAGACTGGGGCAGGGCCCAAGGAAGACTTTAGGAAGCTGCTAATAATTTAATTTTAATTTTAACCTATGTGATGATTATATAGCTAGGCTCACTTTATGATAATTCACCAAGTATTTCACTCAGGACTTGTTCATTTTTCTGAATATGTTATTTTAATTTTCCAAAAACTATGCAAATCTTGATGGTAGCAGAATTTGAAGTGATTTTGTAGGTTTTGCATTGTTCTTAGATGACAGGAATTTTATTAACCTTTGGGATTTATGAATCTATGTCATTGTTCAACTTTGAAGTTCAAATGCTTTTTAAGAATGAAACTTTTCTTTAGGGATCGTTGTTTAACACTTCTATGTTATGACATTGGCTTTTTTCCTTTCTGATATACCTTACCATTTGGACAGATATTTACCCTGTGAGAGTGGATCACAGCACTGACTTCAAGATCTGAAATTTACTCATGAAATCCCTAACCTGTATGAGTGTTTTCATCAGTTGGAAACAAGACGAGTATTCTTACCAGCTCTTGCAATGACACGGCTCTAATTAATATTAAAACAATATTACTGCTTGATATTGACCCCAAGCCACATTAGATAATGTTCTTCTTTGTGTTATTCAACAAACAGGCATTTTCATAAAATCTTGATTCCTGGAAATGGAAAAAAAAAAAAACCCTTTTATTATTGTATTGTGGAAGATACAGAAACACAGTAAGGAAATGTACTATTTAAACTATAACGATAATGGAAACTGTAGCAATCGTTTCTATTTATTGCATGTTAAACCAAGATTGGCTGCATCTGGCTTGCACTTGTGTTGGGTTTGGCCCGCCTACTGCTTTTACCATTTCTGAATTTGTTGCTAATGGTTAAACATTGAGAGATTGCACATACAAAGCCATGATTTTTGGCTTTCCCTAAAAAAAATGAAAAGATCAGCAAAACCAGACCCTCGTTTCATCATAGTAGCTACTGGATGGAGCTGAGTACTGGCTATCCATGTACACAGTGCTCGGATGATCCCTTTTGTCACGGTCTCCATCCTTCCCTGTTGATCCCTGTGTCATCCCTGCACTGTTGTTTACATAGAACAGAATTGAGAGGGAAGAGCTTCTGGTATCTGCGTATGGCAGTGGTTGACCCTGTCTGGCTCACTTAGACTTTTGAGTTTCCACCTTTTGGCCTGGTGCTGGGCTAGGAATTTTACACATATTATCTCATTTATTCCCCCAAACAACTTCATCCTCGTCCCATTTTATAGATGAGGAAACTGAGGCTCAGGGACGTTGTACCGTTTGAGTAAGACCACCAAGATAGCAAGCAAGGGAGCCTGTCCTTGTCTAAAAAGGTCCTTTACTCTGTAGTCACCCAAGAACTTGCAGATATAGAAACAACTGGTAGATAACATTTCAAAGTCAATAAGCTCAAGCTTTAAACAAGGACAAGACAAACCCTGAGACAAGTGAAAATGGGGTATCTTGGACAAGAGAGAAGACACACGATCTTCTGTGGCTAGCAGGATTCTTATAAACCAGTATAACGAAAAAATTCAGGTAATTCTTTAATGCAGTTTGCATTTTGTTTCTGTCATAGACTCACACAATTAAGAGAAGGAATGGACATTAGGAGTCATCTAGGCAGGCTTACAACCTAAGCAGATAAAACCTTTGAAAATTACAGAAGGACTTTTTATAGGGCAAATGTTGATGGTTGAGGGAACATAGCCCCCAAGGACAAGGGGATGGGAGTTTGAATTTTAGTAGACACCATTTAAATCACAGAGTGAAATAGACAAGTTACTCAACATCATTGCAGGTCAGTTTCTTCTCCATTAAAAGGAGAGCACAGGGCTGGGTGCTGTGGCTCACACCTGTAATCCTAGCACTTTGGGAGGCCGAGGCGGGTGGATCACCTGAGGTCGGGAGTTCAAGACCAGCCTGACCAACATGGAGAAACCCCGTCTCTACTGAAAATACAAAATTAGCCGGGCGTGGTGGCTCATGCCTGTAATCCCAGCTACTCGGGAGGCTGAGACAGGAGAATCTCTTGAACCCGGGAGGTGGAGGTTGTGGTGAGCCGAGATCGCGCCATTACACTCCGGCCTGGGCAACAAGAGCGAAACTCCATCTCAAAAAAAAGAGGAGAGCACAACCTGTAGCTTACACCGCTGTTATAAAGACTAAATATCCTGTTATATCCGACAGTGATCATTTAACAAATCTTTGTTTTTCCTTTCATTCTCGTATTTTTCTAGAATCC
This sequence comes from Theropithecus gelada, assembly GCF_003255815.1. Classification (NCBI taxonomy): domain Eukaryota; kingdom Metazoa; phylum Chordata; class Mammalia; order Primates; family Cercopithecidae; genus Theropithecus; species Theropithecus gelada. The sequence goes on from NC_037678.1 coordinate 16,805,531, forward strand.
TGGAAAGGCTCCTGGGAGGGATGCAAAACATCACCCACCTGGTCCAGAGAGACCCTTGTTTTGCAACTGAGGAACTGAAACCTAGAAAACTGTGGTATAATGAATCTCACAGCCTCAGCAGCCTTCTTCAGGCATTAGAAAGGGGCAGGGGGAGACTCCCTAACATACTATAGCTGTGGTCATAAATGCACTGGCACTTTCTTGTGAATGCATTGGCCATGTTTGGAGAAAATTAAATTATTTCACCAAAATGACCTGTAGTGAGAACTTTAAAGAACCAAGAGGAAAGGGCCATCCTCTGATGCAGAGTTTAATCCCTTTCCTAACGGATTTGTCGGATGCGGCTGTATAAGTCCCAGTCCTCCTTTTAAATGCTGTGTGTCTACACTGAGTCACTGAACCTCTTTTACCCCAAATTGCCTCTGCATAAATTGGGGGTGCTGTGGAGGGTTTTTGCAAAGATGAAAAGGAGTCCATGGTGCCTAGCATGGATTAGGTTTTGCTGAGTGTTCATAAGTGCAACAAAGAAAAATACAGCAGAGTGAGATGCTAGTGCCAGGGCAATGGGCTTGGTGAGGAGTGGGGAAAGGGAAGTGCTGTGTTAGTAGGGTGATCTGGGCAGGCCTCTCTTACAGGTGACATTAAACAGAACCAGGTGGCAAGGGGAAGGAAAAATGTTTGGTTGAAGAGCAAGAGATAGAGAGTGCTTGGTGCTTTTGTAGGATGCCAAGGAGGAGTCTGGGTGGCCGGAGAGAAATAGAAGAGAGGAGAAGCAACATGGTTGATGAGGTCTGGCGGAGAAGCGACATGGTGGATGAGGTCAGGAAGCGTAGGCGGGGACCTATCACACAGGCCTGCAAAGTGGATCTTGGCACCTTGACCTCTGGCTTCTCATTCCTTGTTCTCCTCTGCTCAGGAAGCGTAGTCCTTGCAATCTGGACTTGCCTCTAGCTGCTAATCAAAGTTCAGAGGAACCTGAGAGAGTATTTCCTCTTCTTGCCTATAAGGAGGTCACCTAGATCTCTGGTTCCAGCATTTGCTAGCTGGTAAGAATCACCTGGGGCATTTGTTTAACATATAGACTCCCAGTCCACCCTGGGGCACTTAATGAACCAGACAGCCCAGAATCCTGCCCTAGATCTACTTAAATGGGGTTCCTCAGGGGAGGCGCCCAGGTGTCTGTATTTTTAACAAGTGCCTCTCTTCTGGCCCGTTTGAGAAGTTTGACCTGGATAAAGTACAGCCTCTGGGTTCCTGGTCTCAGCTCCCCTCCTCCTCTCCTGGGCTCTGGGACTTGGATTTAATAATAACCAGCGTGGTAACGACATTGCTGATGGAGTGCCTACTGTTTGTCTTGCCCAACAGCCTCACTCCCTATTTTATCTCCTCTGGGTTAAATCTTAGTCTTCACACCAAGTTCCTGGCCACTATGTTGTTTGTACTTCTGTTCATCATTTATTATGTTGAATTGCACTTCATTTATATAGCATACTTCCTTTTTAGAACTTTCCTGTGGACTCTAATAACATCGCCTAGAAAAGTGCCCAGCACTTACTGAGTGCTGGCAAAATCATTGTTATTATTATTTTTTTGGATTTCACACACTTCAGATAGTGAGGACTCATCTTTCCATAGTCATATCCGAATCCTTAGTCTTCGGCAAAATACCTGAAATAGAGTAGATGCTCAATGAATCTTGAAGTGCCAGAAATAAAAATAGTATTAGTTACTTTTTATGGAGCATTTATTGTACATCAAGCACAAGTCCTTGACTTGTAGTAACTAGTTTCTTCTACAGAACTGTCCTATGAGGTAGGTACTAATATTCTTTTTTTTTTTTTTTTTTTTGAGACGGAGTCTTGCTCTGTCGCCTAGGCTGGAGTGCAATGGTGCGATCTCTGCTCACTGCAAGCTCCGCCTCCCGTGTTCACACCATTCTCCTGCCTCAGCCTCCCGTGTAGCTGGGACTACAGGCGCCGGCCACCGCGTCCGGCTAATTTTGGTGCTAATATTCTTATTGTGCAGATGGGGGAACAGAGGCACAGAGAAGTTTGATAATAGGTAAAGCTGAGATTGAACCCAGGCAGGCGTGTCTTCTGTGATCTCTCTAAGGTTTCTTTCATTTCTTAAATGGACATGATTCTAGATCTCCTTTTTTTCTGGGTGAGTTTGCTCTCTCCTGCTTAGTTCTCTATAGAGATTCGGTAGAGTTGGTTCTCTCCCTGTGTATGAATAATGCTTCACAGATCCTAAGAAATGAACTAGATCGGAACTTCCACCCAGGCTTAGTGGGCTCGGTTGTGTTGACTTTTGTCACTTTTCAAGCCATGCGTTTTCTTTGCCTCCTGGGATCATGTGCCAGTTGCCTTGGCTCCTGTGGCTGATGGATGATTAGATCCAGCCTTTCAGGGCAGATCAGGGTCAGCCTGCTCCAAGCAGTAGCAAAAACCAGGCCCTTGCCTTTCCTTTCCTAGAAGCCGTACCTGTGAGTTAGCAGTTCTCAAAATGCTGCACTTAGCTCACTTGAGAGCAGTTTGAGGGCAGATTGGTCCTTGGACTCTTCAGATCCCCAGTGCAGACATGAATATACATCTTCTGGGTGCTCAGATTGTCAGGCACACACAGGCACTGGTTCTGAGCCAACACTGAAGGAGACAGGTCTGAGAGAGACAAGCACCTCACCCACGGCTTAATTTCATGTTTTGGATAAACACTGAGAAGTGAGTGGCATGAAGGGGCGGATAAGCAAAGATCGCCGAGAGTGAGTATTTACAAAATTTTTTCATTTTGCTCTCACCAGTCTTCTTCCTAATAGCTCTTGCTGCTCTGATGGCTCTCTGACAAATAGAAAGGAACCTGTTTTCCCTTTAGTCCACACCTCTGCTCCAGACAATCCCTGTCTTGCATTCCAGATGCTTCAGTGACAGGTAGTCATCAGAAAGAGACCCTGGGATTGTATTTTTCTTGGCTTCTTTGCTTGTTCTGTTCCCCGGGTGAAATCCCTCAGCTCCTTCAGGCTTTGAGGCATTTCCTTCCCTCTGTCCTTAGCGTGGGATAATAGAAGTTAACACTTGGTGGGACTTTGCTGTGTGTGCTTCTCTAAAGCACTTGTATTTATGTTGATGACACATCACCCAGGGAGGCACTAGCATCACCCTCCTTTTAGAGGGAAAGGCAGGTGCAGTATGTTGAGAAACTTGCCCTAGGTCCCAACCTGCGAGTGGCAGAGCCGCTTGTGTGGCCTGGAGCCCACGTTCTCACCCACCATACACACAGTGCATCTTGCTGCCTGTTTTCCCTCCTTCTCCTCCCTCCCTTCTGTAGCAGTCATTCGGCTGTAGTTCCTCCTCTGTGTTGAGCACCGTACCAGTCAGGAAACAGGGACGAATGAGGTGTTTTCCTGGGCGTGAGTGTGGCAGAGCCATCCAGAAGTCCAAGTGTGTCCCCAGTGCAATGAGAACACAGTACACAAGACCTAATGGGGCCCTGTAGGGCCAGAGGTCAGGAGAGGGCATCGTGGCAGCAGGCATGCTCTGGTGACCCATGAGAAGGCACATTGTCGTTTGGTAAGACACAGAGGAGCCACACAGGCTGGGCAAGAGGGAGACTAGCAGATCCCAGGTATGCCAGGCATCCCCTTTCCATTCCCATCACAGAGAGCATCCACCTCCTGGGAGGGGGGATAGTAGGACTGGAGCAGACGTGGGCTTTGCAGTCAGAACACTCTGGGTTTGAAACCTGTCTGTTCCACTTACTAGCTGGGTGACCATGGGCTTGTCTCTTGCCTTCTGTAAGTTTTCTCATGTATAAGTGGAAACAACAATACCGTCCTCACAGATGTATGTGAAAGTCTAAGAATGATGACTTTTGCAGGCAACTGACACATATTAGGCTCTCAGCAAATTGCAGATACTTGTTTTATTTCTTTCTTTTTTGAGGGTATCATGTATTGATAAACTTCAGATCTGTGATTGCAAATAGAGTATTAAAAGAGTCTGTTGTGGCATATAGTTGTTGCTCAATAAATATAAAGCAAAGGCTTAATTTGCACACAGTTGGACTGGATGCATAGCCAGCAGGGCATGATGGAAAACTGCACAAAATGACAATTGAGAGTGGCTAAGTGGATTGCTCAAGGTCACTCAGCTGGTACGTGAAAGAGCTCACTTTCTTATTGAATCTCCATAACAGCCCTGTGATTCAAGCTGGGCTAACATTATCTGTGTCTTAGAGAAAATGAAAACCCAGGGAAGGTGAATGTCTTGTGCAAGTCAAATGACTGGATCCTAGAATAATGAACTTCATCACTAAATAGCCATGTGACAAGTCAAGGACTCCCTTTCCTCATCTGTAAAATGGGGGTGGTGATATCTGCCCTGACCACCTCAAAGAGTTGTGATGGAGGTCAGATGCAAGAGAGATAAGAAGCCTGGCTTCTGTATAGAGAATGAGCTATGGCAGGAATTTAGGCCAGATCACCAGCTGGCTAGCCAACATGGTTATCCAGATAAGCAGTGAGGTGACCTGAACTTAGATGGTGACAGTGTCAATGGAGATGAGGCAGAAGTGGCTGCCTGGGGTTAGGTTTTGGAGGTAGAGGCTTCAGGCCTTGGTGATATTTGGGTTGTGAAGGAGAGAGAAAGAGTCAATGATGACTCCAGGTTTTGACTTGAGCAAATGGATACTGGCAGAGAGGTTGGTTGGAATAGCTGTGTGGGACGGGTGATCCATGGCTGGTTTAGGACATATTGTTAGCTGATCAAAGATCTGAGAGTGAACTTCCAGCACACTCCTACCTGGGTGTATTGAGCCATTCTTGCGTTGCTATAAAGAAATACCTCAGGCTGGGTAATTTATAAAGAAAAGAGGCTTATTTGGCTCATGGTTGTGCAGGCTATACAGGCATGGCACCAGCATCCGCTTGGCTTCTGGGGAAGCCTCAGGGAGCTTACAATCAGGGCAGAAGGCAAAGTGGGAGCAGACGTGTCACATGACCAGAGGGGAAGCAGGAGAGAGAGTAAGGGGAGGTACCATACATTTTTTAAACAACCGTATCTCACAAGGATTGCACCGAGAGAATGGTGCTAAAGCATTCATGAGAAATCCGCCCCCATAATCCAAGCCCCTCCTACCAGGCTAACTTTGGAGATTAGATTTCAACATGAGATTTGGAGGGGACAAAGATCCAGACTCTATCACTGGGTGTTGGAACACCTGAACCAGTGACATCCAATAGTGAGGTGAGCTAGAAGCCGGTGTCAACCATCTTTACTAGGAAAACAATAAAAAAGACATTATATAGAAAGAAAGATTGGGATGCCTTTTAAAAATTTCCAGTGTGAAAAAGACATTGTAGTTTTATTTTTATTATAAAGAAAAATCTGGTTGAAGTAAAGCTGAAGTATCCACGTGGTTTTGCTAGGCAGTGCTCTCGCCATGTGGTAGGGTAGAAAGTGCAGGGGTTCTTGTACCGGAAAACCTGGGTCCTGAATCTGATGCTGCAACTCGCTGGCTACGTGGCCTTGGAGGGGTCCCCTGACCTTTCTGAACCTCAGACCAAGTGGGCTTCTAGTCCTTGCTTTAGGGCCTGGTATGCTAAGTAAGGGAACTCATCCTACGTGACAGGTTCCTTGCACACAGTGTGCTCAGTGCATGAGGGTTGACGAGTGAGTGATCACCTCCTTTAGGAGAACAGGATAGGAACAAACAGCTACGTCATCACATCAAGAGTAGTCACTGATGCTTGTGTGGAGCACTTGCTATATGCTAGGTGCTGTTCTCTGTGATTTACTTAGATTAACTCATTCCGTCTTCACAACCACCCTGTGAGGCTGGTCCTATTATCCCTGCTTACAGGTGAGGAAACTGAAGTACACAGAGGTTCAATGACTTTCCCAAAGTCACTCCCCTGGGAAGTAGAGTCAGGAGGGCTCCAGGGCTCACCGTCTTGTCTCCAGGGACCGTGCTTTTGCTTACCACGCATGTAAGGAGGAACCCTTGTTAGCCTCATCTTACATATGAGCAAACAGAGGCCCCAAATGGTTAAATGCACGACGGAAGCACAGCAGTTTGGTGACAACTGGTACCTTCTCACTTGTGAGTGGTTAAAAGTGGTGTGTCCGAAGCTGGTTCTGCTGAGACCTTCAGCCAAGGAGCAGTTCTTTGTCCCGAACAGAGGCTCCATCCATCTGGAGGGTGGGCATGGAACCCACTCACATTCTCTTGCACTCCCCTCCTGGCCCTGGGCTTTGGAAAGGTTGGATTTCTCGCTAGGTGATTGCAGGACCACAGAGCTCTCTCTCTCTTCCCGCTGCCATTCCAGGCGCTCAGGCTATGCTTTCTCAGTGTCTGTTTCTGTGCAGTCGCTCTCACGGGGTCCTCCCCTCATCCTGCTTGTGGCATCATGAGAAATTATGGTCATGGGTATTTGCGGGCTGTGTTGGTGCTGCCAGAAACCTGCTCTTCTTGTGACTCCAAGCCCAGCGGGGTAGGGTGCAGTTGTTGGCTCTGCGTTTCTGCACTTGGCTCGAGCACACTTGGGTGTGTAGGAGAGTCTCAGCTCCCTCCACCAGAAATATTTGCAGCTAATCCAGGTGACTAATATTTGATGTTACAGTTGTTGGTCTTTCTATAGATATTTATATTGCTGTCAACCTGTAAGTGCCTTGAAGGTTAAAACTGGCTTTTGGGCCTCGTTAAACCACCTACTGTGCTTTGCACTTAGTGGGAATGCATTCAGTAGTTGAGGTGGTGTTCCTATTTCTGATACTTAATTTGCATTTTTAACCTACCCAAGGGAGCATGTTATTGCATGATCTGTCAGGTGAGCTGTTGTCAAGACTGTAATCTAATTAATTGCTGGGGCCCAGAAGCCTCGGTGCTTATAATGCTGCAGCATTTATTCCACACGTGTGGCCTTCATGCTCAGTGTGCCGCTTATCATACACACAGCAGACATATTTTGACAAAGACTTGCCTTCTTTTGTGAATCCCAAACTAGTAGCCCTCACATTTGCAATTTTCCTTCTATTTAGTGAAATCGTTCCAGATCATTCTGTGACAATTGAAGGTAACCATTGCTCTGCACAAGGCCCACTCTTCTGGGATTCTTCCATGCCTGTTTCACATTTCTCAAACTCTTAGGCCCAAATGTCAGATGGTGTGAGATTTGGAAAGTCGGGAATCCTGAGCATATTTGAGTTGAAAATTCACCCAGAGCTTGAGTGAGTGAGGATGGAGGTGGCGGGGGAGGGCATGAACTGTTTTTGCTTTTATGTAATGGCGCACCTTTGAGAATGATCTTGTGGCTTTTGAGCAGGTAAGAGTGGGTTGCAGGACTTCAAGGCCTCCATAGTGGTTTGTTTTGCACCTTTCTTTTTGGATATGGAGGTTTCCCCTGGATGGCCAGCTGATTTTTTGGTGCCTCCATTTATGCCCTAACCCCTTGTTTTTCTCTTAGATCATTGCATACTGAGCACATATTTATTAAGTACCAAGTATACGTGTGATACTGGACTAGTGTCCGAGAAAGACAGTAAGATTAAGACATAGTTTCTGCCTTGACGAAAATTATTCTTTTTTAGTCTTAGGTGATAATGACCTTTCTTCCTGTGGTCATTTTCTGAAGATAATAGGTCCTCGGAGGAAACCAGGAGATGAGATGATGGCAACACTGATTAATGAGTAAAAAGGGAAATTATAGAATGGTGGGAAGCAAGAATTTAAGGCTGAGAGCAATCTTCTTTTGGAGGGGAGGACTCACTGTTGCCATTTAACATACTTGCTGTAATAGAAGTATGTATGCTGGTGTTCAGGAATCCAGAAAAAGGGACACCTAAGTATCTGCGGACATCCAAGAAAGCTTTTGTGAAAGAAGATGCCGCCTGGCCTGAATCTTGAAGCATGCCTAGGAGAAGGCCAAGGAGAGGAGTCAGAAGGCCACCCTTGAGTCTTGCTATCGTTGGGATCTCCAGGAAGCGCGGTGGTCAAGGTCTGTGTGCTGAGATCATATGCCAGATGTGGTGTTGGTTTAACCCAATCAGTCAGATGATCCCAGTGGGAAAAGCAACACAGCGAGTCTGAAACACTGTATCATACCACATAGTGCCTCAGCTCTCAAATTTCTCTGTTAGCTTTTGAGCCCTGCAGAAAATCAGCTGTGTCTTTCTACTTTCAGGGAGTCCTTCTCTGCTTCTGCACTCATACCTTGAGGTGCTCTCATCTCATCCCCCGCCTCCTTCCATGCCCTCATCTTTGGCTTTCAGTGATTCTGTATTAATAGCTGCGATTAAACTGCCTCATCTCATCAGGGAGGAGATATTAATCTTCATCAGGCCCAGGGAAGAGCTTCATTTTTTTCTGCTCTTCTCCTCTCCCCAGGCTGCCCCACTGAGCTCAGGTGCTGTCAGCTGTACCACTGTCTGTGGGACGTGGAGTCATCTGCTTCTGCAGATGCATTTCAGTGAGGTTCACTTCTCTGACTCTGTCCCTTAGCCTCCTTGCACCCAGAGCTTCACAGGCTGTAATTGAAGACCACTGTCAGGAGAGGGAGAGAAGGGGAAAAATACTCCCTCAAATAGAAATTCCCAACTTCATTGTCTTGCGCTGCTGCAGGGTAAATTAGACCAGGACAGTACTGCCGCTGGAAGCTGTAGGCTTTTTGGTTTATGAAATCCTATTCAGCCCTTGGAGAAGTATGCCGCTTTTCATGCTATGATTCTGGTGATTAGCTATGAACCGAGGATGTCAGATGCCCAGGGGCAGGAACAGCAGACAGGGAGGCTTGAGAATTCATCAGGCAATTAGGATGGAAAAGAGCTATTCCCAAAGCCAGGCATCCCAGGCTGGTCCTGCCGGTGCGCATTGACAGCCAGTGACCCAAAGCCGGGCATCCCGGGCTGGTCTTGCTGGTGCCCACCGACAGCCAGTGACCCAAATCCAGGCATCCCGGGCTGGTCCTGCCGGTGCGCACCAACAGCCAGTGACGCAAAGCTGGGTGTCCCGGGCTGGTCCTGCCAGTGTGCACCAACAGCCAGTCATAACTCAGCACCCATCGAGTTTCTGCATGTGCCCAGTGAGCACAGGGCTGGCATGGTAAATGACACATGGTATCTCATTTAATCTTGACAAGCTTGCCAGGCATGTACTGTTATTCCATTTTTCCAATAAGGGAACTAAGGCCCGAGAGAGTAAGTACCTAGGCTGAGGTTACATGGCTTGCAAATTCTGTCTCAGCTTTCTTCACTCTTCCTGTCACACTCTGCACACTGTATCTAGGATGACTGTATAATGTCTTGTCCAAACTGGAACACTGTTAAGAATGCAAGGAGGATAGGGACATACATGGGGAGTGGTCCATGGAAACTGAGAAGCATGGTCTCTTACTACTACCCAACACTTCCATGCTCCTTTGGAAGCAGGGCTAGCCAGATGGACACCATTCCCCCTTCCTCATTTCCCTGCCCTCCTCTCCTCCCATCTGAGTCATCTGAGGCCCCTGAGTGCCCTGCTGGCTTTCCAAATGCCTGATGCTAGAGAGCCTGATTAGTTTGCTTTCACAATGAAGAATCTCAAATAACCACTGCCCCTTGGCTCAGCAAGGAGCCTTCATACCCAGACCACCTCCTAGGATCTATTTAACTCCCTCTCCTCTGTGGGATTGGCCTTTGTTCAGCCTTTGAGCACACCTGGGTTGGGGAAATGATTCTTTTTCCCAGAATGGGCTTTATTTGCATTCCACCAGCAATCTTCTTACTCGGAGGGATTCCTGGGACATTAAATTAGCAGAAAATGACATTAGCGCTAAGAACCAAATTCGATTACCTGAAATACAAGTATTATTGTAAGAAATAAAACAACCTCATCTCCACCTCCACACCCCCAGATCATACCCTCACACTGAATTGTATTAATGCCAGTTTCCTTTTAGTTGCTGGCTCTTTGTGTGTGTGCGTGGCAGGTTGTCTCAAAGGCACAAAGTGTGTAATAATAGTACATGTCAGCACAAGGCGAGCTTGTACAGGGTTTTTCCCCATGTAATTTGCCGGCTCTTCTGGCTGTGGTGTGTGAATGTGAATTCTGGCAGAGGCTTGTACACTCTGCCTTTACACAGCCCTATCTCCCTAGAATCCAGCCACATCACTACTCACTTTTTCTTCAACTTGACAGGTATTTTTAATGCCTTTATTGTTGCCCCACTCTTTGCTTTTTCTCCAGGAAAGATTCTACAGTGAAAACTCCACCCACTTCCCCCTGTACTTGAAGCCTTGCCAAACTCTTCACTCTTTGCTCCTGGAGGCCTCTGGGTATTCCTCTGTTAGCACTGATCTCTAGGTAGAGTGCTTTACCCAGGGTTGGTGTGTGATATGTCCTGGAAAATGGAACAATGATATTACTTCCTCATAACGCTGTTGTGGACTTAAGTAATGCACCTGAAGCAGAAAAATAGAGCCTGGTGTGTAGTAATTAATATTAGCAGTTAACGCTTGTTATGACTAAATGTTGACAAAGTGTTAAAATGCCGGAACTTAGCGTGTGTTGCTCCCACAAAACTGACAGCTCTGGGAGGGCAGGGCTGTGTCATCTTGTTCAATTTTGCATCCCCAAAGCCAAAGACAGAGTACCTGGGAAATGCTTAGTGAGTTCAGCTGAGTGAATGAGACAAAAGCCCATGAAAAAGCCCATGATAAAAGCTTGAAGAAGACATTCTATTTCCTATATACCTGGGGTAGGTTTCGAGGATGGAGTGTAGGTCCTGAGATTCGTCAGAAACAGTTATGGGACAAATAAGAAGCAAATGACACGGGGTCATTTCAGGCTGCTGCATGTCTGAATCTGACTGTTTACATGGGGGGGAGTGCCATAGTCTTCTGTGAAGAGAGGGGAGGATCCCTTCTGGCCTACACAGCATCCAGGTCTTCGTGCGTGTCGGGGAGGTTTGACCTGTATCTCTTTTGTAGGAAGCCAGAGTCAACTGTTGACATTGAGGCAGAGAACTTGCCTCTGAGTCCATCCATGCCTGAAACTCGTTTTGTGACCATGGCAAGTTATTTATCTCCTTTCTAGAATCTAAAATATGGTGGCTTGGGGTTAGGGGAGTTAAAACACATTTTACATGGATTGCTATCCTCTAAAAAGAGTAAAAATGAAAATAAACTCAAAGTAAATCAACCAAAAGATCAGAGCTAAAGCTGCGAGATTCTTAGAAGGAAACATGAGAGTAAATCTTTGTAACTTTAGATTAGGCAACAGTTTCTGAGATATGACCCTGAAAGCACAACCAACAAAAGAAAAAAATAGATAAATTGGACTTCATCAAATTAAAATCTTTTGTGTTTCAAAGGGTTCCTTCAAGAAAATTAAAAGACACAAAATAGGAGAAAATATTTGCAGTCATTTATCTGATAAGGGACTTATGTACAGAATAGATGAAGAACTCTTATAACTTAACAATGAAAAGACAAATAACCCAATTAAAAAATTGAGTGATGGATTTGAATAGATATTTCTCCAAAAAAGATACATACGTTGTCAAAAAGCACATGAAAAAATGCTCAGCATCGTTAGTTATTGGGGAAATGCAAATCAAAACCACAATGGGATACCACTTCACACTCACTAGGGTGGCTGTTATCAAAAAGATAGAAAATAACAAGCAGTAGGGAGGATAGGGAGAAATTGGAACCCTTATACATTGCTGGTGGGAGTATAAAATGGAACAGCCACTTTGGAAAACATTTGAGTGAAATGTGGAGTTGACGTGTGGCCCGGCAATTCTGCTCCAGATATCTGTGCCCAAAAGAACTGAAAACAGGTTCTCAATCAAAAATGTGTACAAAATTCTTCAAGACAGCATTATTCGTGATAACCAAGAAGTGAAAACTACCTGAATGTCTATCAATTAATAAATGGATAAACAAAATGTGGCCTAGTCATACAATGGAATATTATTCAGCTATTACAAGGAATAAAGTATTGATACATGCTATAACGTGAGTGAAATTTGAAAACATGCTAAGTAGAAGAAGCCAGATACCAAAGGCCACATATGTATATGTGATTCCATTTATATGAAATGTCAGAATCAGCCAGTCAATAGAAATAGAAAGTAGATTGGTGATTTTGAAGGTTTGGGGAAGGGGGGAATATGGGGAGGGTCGGTGTTTGTGTTTTGGGTGATTAAAATGCTGTGGAATTAGATAGTGGTGATAGCTGCACAACTCTGTGGATATGCTAAAAACTACTGAAATGTACATGTTAAAAGGGTGAATTATTTGGTATATAAATTAGATCTCAATAGAGTTATTATTTAAAGAAGGAAAATGGAGCTGCTGAAGGCAAAACAGGACTAGGAGACTTGGATCCCCTCATTCGCTGGTTCTTTCGACCCTCCCTTTCCTCTGCTGCTGGGGTATTTTCTGAGATACCTTTGTTGGGGAGAAAAAAAATCAATTTTCCCTCTACTCTTAGCTCTTAGCTGGGACGGACCTCTGTAACAAAAGACAGATTAACAGGAGAAAATCAAACAGAAGTTTATTAAGGTGTGCATTTCATGTATGCAGGGTGCACACCCAGGGAATGCATGGTTCTCAAAGAGGTGGTTTAGAAATCCAGCTTATATAGTGTCTTTGACAAAGAACAGTAAGTTTTTAGATAAGTAACAAAACAAAGGAAAAAGGCTTCAAGTCCCTAGGTGCAGCAACTGCGGGAAGGCAAATATCAAATACATGGGAATTTGTTAAGTAGATTCCTCCAGTGCCTTCTCCGGGCTGAGAAGGGCCAAAGCTTCTTTCATGATCAACCTTTGTCCTTTCTGGAAGAAGGGGAGGAGGGACACCGCTACCTTTGTAAACTGATGTCCTGCTTTTAGGCACATAGTGGGAGGGCAAAGAGCTTATATTCTGTTTATTCTCAGTCATCTCTCATTCAAAATAATGCTTTTGCTAAAGTGACATATTTTTGGCTGGCAGATTCTGATCTCCTACACCTTCCAAGTTCCAGGGACATGTTTTGGAGGACTTCTATAGATCCTTCCAACTTGGTTATTGTGTGTTTCCAGGAAACAGGAGTGAAGCATCCCATGGTAGCCAGAGGTAGCATGGAAGATATTTCCTTTTGCCTGTGTCTCTGAACCCCTTACTCTGAAGGGGCGTGACCACCGACTCTCCCAGTTTAAATAGAAGTGGGAGAAGGTCTTTGTGATGACTTTCCACTTAGTTTATAGACCTGTCCTTTACCATAGCTGAGGCCAGGATTGTTAGGAAGGAGAAACATGAACCCCAAACTCCTCTCCTTCATTGAAACATGAAAGCTACACAGGGCTTCCATGCAATTTCCTAGGACAAAGAGAAACAAGCAAGAGAGAAAGCAAAAAGCCCTCCCGCAGATGGACAAAGAGTATTTCAAAGCACAATAATGTTGTAGTAGTTCTTCTCATAAAACTCTTCAGTGATCTTTCACCACTAATAGGATGAAGTCCAGCATCAAGGCTTCTCATCACCAGTGTCATCCCTCACCTCTTCCCCACCTCCCCCATCCCATGGTCTCCCATCCTCTGTTCCTTTGACCACATCAGTACTCTCTTCTGCCGTCCTTGTAGGCAAGCTCATGTTCCTCTTTCAAGATCCAACACATCACTATGATATGGCTAGAATTGTGTCTTCCACAAAAGATGTTGAAGTCCTAACCCCCTGCTGCCTGTGAACATGACCTTATATGGAAAGAGGGTCTTTGCAGATAATTAAACTAGGATGAGGTCATTAAGTCGGCTGTAATTCAATTTGACTGTGTCCTTGTGCAAAGGGGAAATTTGGACACAGAATGACGTGTACAGACGATCAGATGTGAGACACACGGAGGATGTCATTTACAAGCTGAGGACTCCTGAGGTTAGTAGAAGTTTGGAGAAAGCCGTAAGCATATCCCTCCCTCACACCCTTCAGAACCAGTCCTGTTGATGGTTTGATCTCAGTCTCCTAACCTCTAAAACTGTGAGGCAGTACATTTCTATTGTGTAAGCCATCCAGGTTGTGGTTCTTTGTTGTGGCAGCCCTGGAAAATGAATACCCACCATCTCCATGAATGCTATGGTCTTTCTGCTTCTCCCCAGCAAGCCATTCAACAAGCCGTATCCCCTAGCACTTTGTCATTTGATTATTATACTTAATTTACATTATATTCACTGCTGTTTGTCTGTCTCACTAAATACACTGTGATGGCAAGGTTTATCTCTTCGCATTCCCAACAACTAGTGATTTACCTGTCACTTAGGAAAGATGTGCTGGCTGGATGGATAGATGGATGGATGGGTAAAACATCAATCTTTTAATTTATTCATTCCAAAAGAGAAAAACCAACTTGTATCAAAGCTCAAAGTTTAAAATGGAAATTAACATGTGAAAGATATATGTGTCATCTCTATTTGAGTCTCTTTGGCAGGCAATCTTAAGCATGCATTTCCCAGTGTAAATAACTCCGGATGTGTTAAAAAGTTCACCAGTGTTTAAGTTCATTAAATTAATGTTGTCATTTTGAGCTGCCGAGTGTGTTGCAGGTTGTAAGCTGTTCATCACATTTCTTTAATTTTGCAGTAGTGTCATCTTCAGGAATGTGGAGTGTATTAAAAATAGAAGAGTTATTTTATATCAAAGAGCCCGGGACCAGGAATTAAAGTACTACAGTCTGCCACTTAATGCTGTGTGACTTTTATTGATTCCTTCATTCAGAAATGCAGCTAAAATCTGAGAGCTGACTTTGTGCCGTGGACTCTGTTGGGCATGAGAGGTGCAGAGGTAAAAACACCAGCTTCCACCCTCCAGTGGCTTAATACTCTGGGGTTGTTGCGAGATGAATGAAGCCAAATTCACGAGCAGAATGATGAGTGATATGGGGGACATTGTCACAAGGGGCCATGGAGGCATGGATAGAGGGCACCCGGCTGCAAGTTGGTCATCAGGAAGGGCTTGGTACAGGAGATGACATGACCACAGGAGGTGCTTTGCCTGCCCACAGGTGAGGGGATAGATGGTGTTCCAGACTCATAGAAAGGCAAATGCAAAGGCCCTGAGGTCCATGCAAAGACCCTGAGGCCCATGCAGGGACTTGAAGGCAAATCCCTAGGAAAAGGGCCAAGGCGAATGGCTGCCACAGGAGAGTGTGCAAGTGGCCTCTGGTGGTGAGTGCTTTGAAGGTGACTCCAATCTTCTGGATGCAGATATTCTAGGGGGCTTCTGATATATGCAGTCTTATACATTCAATCTTTTCTCCTTTTGCAAAGAATTTGCTTACTTAGCCTTTTGTGACTCACCTGTTCTTCCATTTCTGGAACACAGACTCTGGTATCTGGTACTATGTTCAGCACCGTACATGTGTCACTGAATCAACCAAGCCTCCTGGAGTTTCTCTTTGGAGAGGAGGCTTCGTATTCTCTGTCAACTTTCCAAATCTTGTTCACTGTGTTCCTGGATCATAGGCTGGTTCCTTCTACCCATCCTCACGCGAACTCCTGCCCCAGGGCCTTTGCACAGGATTCTGGTTCTGTTCTACTGCCCTTTCAGATCTACTCATTCTTCTTCAGGGCATCCACAGGCTTCCTGGCCCCCAGCTCCCTGTTGTGAGGTCTCTGGCAGAAGATCAGCCAAAAGGAAAGGAGGGAGGCCAGGGATTCCCCAGCCCCGCCCCCTGCCCCAGGCTGCTTCTCTGTGGGCAGAATGAATGAAGCAATGAAGACTACAGCTCCTGCACACTACCTTTCTGTGCTGTTCTCTTGTCTCATTCTTGATCTCCTTTCTGGGACCACTTCAGGCCTAGCGGTGGCATGGTGTCTACTATCACTAACCCAGGGCTACCGAAGCCCTTGTTGTTTCCCTAAACCCTGCTTTTTTTTTTTTTTGTTTCATGAATTTACTGCATAATAGAGAAGGTGATTTCAGAAGACATAGTATAGCTGAATAAAAGCAAGGCATTTGAATGCTTAATCATTATTTTCCTGTAGACAAATTTGGTCTGAATACAAGGACTTTTAAGCAGATTAATTACTGATTCAGTGACTGTATCTAAAGCTGCCTTGTTTGTTTTTAAAACGACTTTATGGAGGATGAATGACATACAAAAAGCTGTCCATATTTAATGTGTACAAGTTGATGAGTTTCCAGATAAATGTACACTGGTGAACCCATCACCACGGTCTATAATCCATCACCTCTGTTTCCTGCTGCTCTCTTTAGTTATTCTTAGTGATAGGGCTTAACATAAAACCTACCCTCCCAGCAAACTTTGAAGGCTACGATAGATACAGTATTGTTAACTACAGGCTCTGTGTTTTGCAGTAGCTTTCTAGGACTTACTCATCTTGCATAACTGTAACTCTGTACCCTTTGAATCATACCTCCCCAGTACTTCCTCCCCCCAGCCCCAGGAAGCACCATTCTACTCTTTTATTACACACTCTTCAAATCACCCAGTTTGAGTATGCCCTCTTTTTCCTGCTGCAGCTCTGACTAATACAGCTAGCCATTCTCTTTCCTGAATTTAACCCCCTCAGATACCCAAATTTTGCCCCAATATCACCATGTCAGTAAGTTTCCTCGGATCATTCTACTTAGAAATGCAGGCCGGGCCAGGCGCGGTGGCTCACCCCTATAATCCCAGCACTTTGGGAGGCCGAGGCGGGCGGATCACGAAGTCAGGAGATCGAGACCATCCTGGCTAACACGATGAAACCCCGGCTCTACTGAAAATACAAAAAATTAGCCAGGCGCGGTGGCGGGCGCCTGTAGTCCCAGCTACTCGGAAGGCTGAGGAAGGAGAATGGCGTGAACCCGGGAGGCAGAGCTTGCAGTGAGCCAAGATCGCACCACTGCACTCCAGCCTGGGCGACAGAGCAAGACTGTCTCAAAAAAACACAAAAAAACAAAACAAAAACTGCAGGCTGGGCATAGTGTCTCACGCCTGTAATCCCAGCACTTTGGGAGGCCGAAGCGGTTGGATCACCTGAGGTCAGGAGTTCGAGACCAGCCTGACCAACATGGTGAAATTCTGTCTCTACTAAATACAAAAAAAAAGAAAAAATTAGCCGGGCGTGGTGGCGCATGCCTGTACTCCCAGCTACTTGGGAAGCTGAGGAAAAAGAATCACTTGAACCTGGGAGGTGGAGGTTGCAGTGAGCCGAGATAGCACCATTGAACTCTAGCCTGGGCAACAAGAGAAAAACTCCATCTCTAATAATAATAATAATAATAATAAATAAAATAAAATAGAAATGCAAACTCTTCTCCACTTCTCATTATTCATCCCTACTTTGTTTTTCTCCTTACTACTTTTTAATATGTTGTATAATACAGTTATTTACAGTTGACTCTTGAACAACATGGGAATTAGGGGCACTAACCCCCGCTCAGTCAAAAATTGGTGTAAGCTTTCAAAACAATTTTATGGATACATAGTAGGTGTATAGATGTACAGCATGCATGAGTTGTTTTGGTACAGGCATACAATGTGAAATAAGCACATCGTGGAGATGCATATAACTTTTGACTTCCTGAACATTTGACTCCTGATAACCTACTGTTGACCAGAAGCTTTAACAGTAACAGTTGATTCACATGTAGTTTGTATGTATGTTGTATATTATATACTGTACTCTTACAGTAAACTAGAGAGGAGAAATTGTTATGAAGAACATCAAAGGGAAAATATATTTCCTATGTATTAAATGGAAGCAGATCATCATAGAGGTTTTCATCTCCATCTTAATGTTGAATAGGCTGAGGAGGAGGAGGGATTGGTATTGCTGTCTCGGGGTGGCAGAGGCGAGAGAAAATTTGTGTATTTGTGGACTCATGCGCTTTAAACCCGTGTTGTTCAAGGGTCAGCTGTATTTTGTTCTCTATCTCCCGCAACACCCACACACGTGCACGCGCGCGCACACACACACGCAAGCACGCACATCATGAGGGCAGGGACTTCTGTCATTTCCATTCCCCAACATTGAGACTCATGCCTGGCATCTTATAGGTCAAAGACTTGATGAGGGGAGAACGGGTAAGCATGAGAGCCTCTACATGTGTGTACGTGAACTCATTTGCATCTCTTGACAGCCCTCCTCAGGAAGCAGAGATAATGATCTTTGCCACTGTAGGAACCAAGGCTTAGGGAAGGGGCCAGGGCCGTGTCCATCCTGCGTTCCTGTTGTCGATCTTCATTGTCCTTGATATTGCCTGTTGCTTGGGAATGGGCTTTGCAGGCCCTTAAATAAGGGCGCCCAGCTCTTTGAGGGATTGGTGGCATTTTCAGTGGAAGTAAATGAAAAGCTTCCTAATGTGGCGACTTTGAAGCAGACAGAGTCATTAGACGGAGAAGGTCTGGTGGGTTATACCCTAAGTGATCATACAATTGGCACATTTATCTCCTATGATATTGAGCACAGCAAGTAAATTTGATCCTCATCTTCTGGAATGCATTAGTGGTAGTTTGTATCCCTTGAAAGGCTGAGGCTTAACCCATTTCCCATGACATTGTTGAATGTCCCTTCTGTCCCAGGAGAGAGACCTAATTCAACTCATGTCTTTTTCTCTTCCTTCTCTGGCTGCCTTAAAATTGGATGGTTGATTGCAGTCAGTATCTTTGGCTGTGACTTCATGTAATTATTTCCTTCCCAATTCCTTTCCCCATTGCATATCGCCTTTTGCTTAATCTGCACTTTGGTGTTCTGTATACATGTATTTTAATTGTAAGTTAACTCATTTTGGGGGAGGGCAGGAATTAAGGCTTATATTATAAACGAAACAAGAATTCTTATCACTATACCATCGTCAGTTCATCATCTCTATGCATTATTTTACGATGACACTACATAAATTAGTTTCTTTTCTGAAATAAAGGCTCATTCCAAGAATACCTTTTAAAATTTTTTTAAATTTTTTTTTATGACAGTTAATACCCTTGAGCTTCTGGATCTTTTTACAAACATTATCAGACAAGTAAAGAAAGCTGGGTATTATTTCTTTGACAAAGTAGAGAAAGTTGAGGTCAACCGTAGGCCAAGGACTCACTCATCTCATGCTATATTTGTTCCCTTCCTCTATTCGTAACCGTCTCTTTGTAGACTTGATAATTATTGAGTGTCTACTACATGGGTGTAGACCTATGGGTCCTGTCGTCTAGTAGCTAGTGAGGAAGTGGGACATAGCAGGACAGTGTAGTATAGCAGTATAGCATCCTACCTGCCTGGCCAAGGCATTGTCTACTAGGAGTGGACCTGTCCTGGAGTGTCAGGGACAACTTCCCACTGGTGGTGGCCCTGGAAGAAATCCCCTGGAATTTCTTTTTTTGTTTTTGAGACGTATTCTTGCTTTTTTGCCCCAGGCTGGAGTGCATTGGCGTGATCTTGGCTCACTGTAGCCTCCGCCTCACAAGTTTAAGCGATTCTCCTGCCTCAGCCCCCTGAGTAGCTGGGATTACAGGCATGCAACATCATGCCTGGCTAATTTTTGTATCTTTAGTAGAGACGGGATTTCACTATGTTGGTCCGGCTGGTCTTGAACTCCCGACATCAAGAGATCCACCTGCTTTGGCTTCCCAAAGTGCTGGGATTACAGGAGTAAGCCACCAAGCCTGCCATCCTGTAATATTTTTGATTTTTGGGATAAAGAGTCTGTAGGCTGGAGGAACAGCCTGCTTGTGTGTATAGGTGTAGGTGATGAATTTGGGATACTCCAAGTGGAGTTGGGGCTACTAGAGAGGAGCCAGATCATATGAATTGAGTAGCACAGTTGATGTGAAGTCATTTCAAGGGCTTTGAGCAAGACATTGCTGGGTCAGACTTGGGTGTTCTCTCTGTTTATGTGGACCCTTGGCCTTTGATATCAGGGCTTGTGAGTGCAGATCCATCTACCTGACCCCTGAATGCCCCTTACCTGTCCCCAGTCCTTTGATCTCACCTCTCCTCCCTGCTGATGTCTTCAATGCTGGCCTTGCTCTGCTCAAATCTCACCTGCCCTAAGAAGCTTCGCCTGACCTTTCCAAGCCTCAGGAAGTCCCTGCCTTCCCTGTCTTTGCCTTGGTTTTCTGCGTTAGCCATTTAGAGAGAGGAACTAGTTTCAGGTCCCAGCCTTATCAGCCGGTAGATTTGTGATGTCATGTGTATCATGAGATTTTCTGGGTCTTACTTTCTGCATCTATAAAATGGACATGATAATAATACTTTCCAGATGAAGAAGATAAACAGACATACATTTGTATTCTTCCTCAGGCAAATGTGAATTTGGGCTTGATCACCTTCCTCTTAAACGACATTCATGGTGGGGATTAAAGCCACAGGGTTCTAGTAAGCTACATCTCTCTCCATGTTCTGTTATCCATCCTCACTGACATTGCTGTAGGGTGGTGAGACAAACAGGGCATTAGATACACTCTTACTTTATTTGGTTTAGCAAAATATTAGCACCTTTATGGGCCTTGGTTTCCTCATTGCGATATATACAAGAGTAATACCTACTACGTCCTTTAATGTGAGAATTGAATCAGATGGTGAATGGATCACCCTCTGTTCAGTGCCCAGCCCCAAATAAATGCTAATTAAATGGCTTAATCAAACCAGCTCAGGCTGTGACTGGATGTCATCCCTTGGTACAGTCTGACATTTCTTGATTCTTGTTAACAGCCCTATGACAATGTTGTCATAAGAAATAGAAAACATCATTTTGTTTAGGGACCAATTTGGAGCCCATCCATAACTGTCCTCCAACTCCTCCTGGCTTCCCCGTCACCTTGACCTTCAGGGAGCCTCATTTCTGCTGCTGGCATTGACCCATCCATGGTAGCCATGACAAACTGATTCTCCCCACCCGGCTTTTCCGAATCTATTCCCATCTCATCTCAAAACCTCTTTCTGTCATCCATATTGCCTTGCTTTCTTATTCCTTTGCCGTTTAGTAGGTATTGATTTCTATTAAGATGATCATTAGGATTTATTGAGCAGAGAAGTAGATATTGACACTGGCTGGGAGGCATGATCCGAATGGGGAGGGAATTCTGTCCCTGCATCCCAATTCCCCCAGTCTTGCCTGCTGCTGATAAAGTTAGCTGGAGTCCCAGTATGGTGCCCCATCTGTGCAGTAGGGAAATTACTGCCCACCTTGGGCCTGGCTCAGTAATGGACGCTTCACAAATGCACCATATTAAAAGGGGCTTTGCACATCTGGTATTAGAATATTTCCAGCCCTGGCTTAATGCGTGGCACAGGTGACTGTTCACAGATATTTTTAGAAGCAAGGAAAGGAGGAGGGGAGGAGTATATCATAAGGCATTTGGCATCTCCTGCCTTTGCTGAGTAAAGGGGAAGGAATTTAGGATTTGTACGGGGAATAGTACCACATGTTTACGAGTATTTATATAAAGCTAATTATTTCAGCTGCAGGGAAAAACTTGCCCTGAAAATGTTAAAGCTGGAAGTCAGTGATCTCCTATACCCTCCTATAATTTTATAGCTGTGTGCACTCAGGTTTAGAGTCAGGAGAGGAAGGCCCAGGGCCATGTGTCATTTCTTGGCAGAACTTGGCGTAGGACTGCTTTTCATCCATTCCCTGTTCTTTTCCGTATTTCCCAGTTTTCCCATTTTTGTCTCCATCTGTCTCCTATCTGTTGCACTCTACCCATCTATTTGTTTACCTGTCGGCTCCCTCGTTTGTGCTCTAGAATGTTACCCACTGTGATCTCTCGGGCAAGTTAATGTCTCAGGGCCCAGTTTCCTCAACTGGGGAAAAAAGAGTAGCTGTGAAGATTAAATAAGCTTAGTGGTTTATAAGCGTTAGATTTTGGGGGCTGGAAAATCCTTCATTACGGGGGGCCGAGGAGGACTGTCTTGCACATTGTATGATATTTTGCAGCTTTCCTAATCTACTAGGTACCAGCAGCGTCTCTCCCCTGATTTGTGATTCCAAAAGTGTCTCCAGACATTGCCAAATGTCTCCGGGGCAGGGGGCATATTGCCCCTGTCTGTAAAGTACTGGCATAGAGTAAGCAATTATTAAATGTTGTTAAAAAAAAAGAACACTGTTGTTATGACTCTTCTGCAGTTATTTAATTTATTTCTGAAAAGTATTCATTTGGTGCTTCCCGTATATACTGCAGAGCACTGAGCCCTAAGAGGCAAGTGAAAAATGTAAGCCTGATGTTTTCGCTTTCTAAGAGATTGCGACGCGGTTCACAGTCACACACACGAGGATGGGCTTTCGAGGTGGCTTTGAACGTGTTGTTCCAACCTAAATTTAGCAAAAGGACAATTGTGAGGCTTAAGAGGCACATCTGCATGCTCCCAGACCTTCTCTTTGGGTTCGTGGTCCCACCGTACCCTGCCCCTTTTGGTTACCAGTAAATGCAGCAATGGCGACAGGTAATGACCTTGTTGGCTGGTCCTCTAGTTCCTGATGAACCCTCAATTGGGAGGGACTGTCTCTGAATCAGAGCAGCTGGCTCTTTGAAAAGAAAGGCACTATTGCACAGTTGCTGCTGCTGACCCTTGCATTCAGAATACCGCCCGAGGCCAATGGACAGGTCACCACCCTGTCGCCTCTGTGCTCCTGCCTCCCAGACCACATCTTGGGATTCTTCCCTTGCCCCATGTGGTAGCAGAAGGGTGTCACAAAGGGACTCTGCTCAGACCCACCATCAGACCTGACCGCTGGCCTTTCCAGAGCTTCCAGAGCCCCTCAGCCCTGCCCTCCTGGCTCCACCTCCCGTGTCCCCCACCCTTATGTCTTCTCTTGCTCACCTCACACACAGCTGCTCTCCTCACTGTGTGCACTGCCCTGGCCCAGTTCTGGGAATGCTCTTTCCATGGATCCCTTGTAGCCCCTTTACTTCCTGTAGGTATTTGTTCACACTTCCCCTTGTAAGAGAGGGCCCTTTATGAAGTCCTCCTCCCACCCCACCTTTCCTTCCTTTATTTCCTTCACAATTCTGATCACTGCCTGATGCCTCCACTGTATTTACTGGCTGTTGAGACTGTCTCTTTTCTATGTTCTCCCGCTAGACTGTAAAATCCCTGAGGGCGGGTGATTGGTTGGTCGTGTTCAGTATGTTTAGAAGTGCCCAGCTTGTCCTAGACACTCAGTAATAATTGGCGAATGAATGGATGGATGAATGAATGAATGAACCAAGGAGGAGAAGTTACTGTGACTGTTATAAAGTTGCTAAGTGCATGCAGAGCCTTGGTTCACCATTTTCTGGGAGGGATGGGTCTCCGGTACCATAGCCCACGGGCGTGGCTGGGTGTAGTTTGGTCTACATTATATCAACTCTTCCCTCCTCCATGTAGAGATAATTCCGTCCTTGTAATGATCCCACTGGGGCATACAGATGAGGGCATGAAGGTGACACTTATAGAACTGTGGCTGAGAGCCAGAGATTCCCACTTCCACCTCCGCCCCCATAGCATCATCAGCCTAGTCAAGAAAGACCCGTGGTCTCTGGCCACTGCACCCCAGCCTGGGCGACAGAGCGAGACTCCGTCTCAAAAAAAAAAAAAAAACAACCCTTGGTCTTTGTGTTCTGGGACTTAGTCCTTCATTGACCCTGTGGCTCTGCTTTTCACCCCGTCTCATGCTCTCCTCCTTCACCGTTCCTATCTGATACATGCCAACTTGTTAGGAGAACAGAAAAAATGCATTCGTTTGCTGACGCTTCTCTACCTGTAATTGTCTTCCACTCTGCGTCATGTGCTGTATCCGCCTGTCACCCCGGCACACTCCGTCACCCACGCAGCCTCTCGTTCCTTGTGTTTCCTTGCACGCTCGTGCTCTGCTGGCCTCTGTCACTCTCACTGGGCATCCTGCCTGCCTTCCCACCCCCTGCACGTGTCCCTGTTGGCACTTCCCTATTCACACTCTCCTCTCCACCAAGTTTCCTTTGACGCTTCCTCTTTCAAGCTGTGCAGCCTTCTTCAGCTGACGCTTCAGTATCGTTCCATTTTTGAAGCAGGGAACTGGTTTGGTCGGCACTAGCTCCAAGTTTGTCTTTATGGTATTTCTAGCCTCCTTCATTCTCTTTCCTGTTTTGGCTGCAACCAAAGGCTGGGCTCAGTGATGAATCCCAATTGGGTTGGTGGCCCAGCCAGGCCCCTTCTCAGGCTAAGGGTGGTGTAGGGAGCTGTATGAATGAATGAGGTCCCCCAGAGAGACCATCACAAATGGGTAGAGGGGATAAAAAAAGGGGGCTGAGAATGCCTGTGTGGATGGCAGGCTCCTGATATACAGGAGTTTCTCTTTAAGGTACACCACACAAACTTTATCTTTCAACATTTCTTAGTCATTTCCCAAATTCCATGTCCCTTTTCCCTTTTCCCTTGATTCCTTGATTAACTTCACATGACCCTTACCCAAATCCGCCTGATATCGGAGATGTGTGTCTGTGTTTAAGGTTTTTGGAATCAGCAAGCACCTTTTTCATTCTTGTTTCCACTCATCACCTTACAGTACCTCACTGGACACAGTGGATTTCCCAAACATCCATAGACGTGAGCTGATTCTAGAATTTCTTTGCACATCACCCACATCCTGGAGCTGTTTCTTGGGAGAAAGAAAGATGGCATGCCTCCCTTTGTCCCTGGGATCCTGAAGGCTGCGCTCTTTACACCGTGAACCCACATCTGGGCTTGCTCTGCAGCCAACCTGGAAATTCACGACTGCATTTTCTTTTTGACGAGAACTTCATAAAATTCTTTTCAACTAGAAACTTCTCTTTCTTGTAATTGTCTCTAATGGCTGCCTTGTTCGAATAAGCCTTTGCTAGCTCCTGTCTGACCCCTTTGACTTTGCCTTCTGCCTCCTTTTATCCTCCAGCCTTTCGTATAGATTCCAGAGGAAGCTTCCTCAAAGGCTGTGCCACTCCCTGTTCAAAAGCTTTCTGTGGCTCCTCGTTGCCTAGAAAGCAAACGAGTAAGGCCAGATATTGTTAGTGGCTCACTTACCGCCTTCTAGGATCTCGCTCTAATTTCCCTTTACAACTTCATCAGAACAGCTCAGCCCCAAGCTCCCACCTCAATTCACACTTGCGACCCCAATCATCAGTCTGCCCATGCCACGGCCAAGGTGGTTCCCCAAATGCACGTGTTCCTTTTCTGTCTCTTTGAGTTGTTAACTTGTGCAAGATCCACCCTCTTCTTCCTAGACCTACCTCACCTTTTCTGTAGAGTCCCTCTTCCCTGTTTCTTCCATTCTGTCTTATCAGGGTTATTTTTCTGTCTTTAGTCTTGCCATTATACTTTCCTCCATTGGGTGACTTACTATAACGTGCCTTCTGCTGTGACTCTGTTGTGTGTTTTTGTCTGTTCATTCAATTCTAAGGTCAGGAATGATGTATTTCTCCCATAATGTGCAGCTCGCTTCCATGCACATCGTAGGTGCTCAGCACATTTTCATTCAGTTCAAGGACTTTTACCATTGTATATGTCACAGTATTTGTTACTGTTATTTTTGTCATCACCACATCATTGTCCTTAGTATCTTCATAATGACTTATAATTGATAAAGTAATTCCCTCCCTTCCTCCCTCCCTTCCTCCCTCCCTTCCTCCCTCCTTTCCTTCCTTCCTTCCCTCCTTCCTTCCTTCCTTCCTTCCTTCCTTCCTTCCTTCCTTCCTTCCTTCCTTCCTT